>NC_060273.1:131416373-131482368 GCF_021613505.1 Equus quagga
TAAATGTTTTTTAAAAATGATATGCAAGTAGGTTTTTTATAAAACCAATTGAGCATTTTTGATGTTTAGTTCTTCCTGTTTTGTGAATTGTCTGTTCATGCATTTGCTGATTTATTTGCATCTTAGTTTAAAAAACCATTGTGTTTGTAGTAAGGATCATAACTCTTGTGGGTCATATAGATTGTAGTTTGCCTCTGAGTTTTTTGTTTTTAGATGTAAAAATTTTAATATATATTCAAAGTTACTATTTTTACCCTTGCAGTTTATTTCTTCCTCAGAGACCCTTGCCCTCTGTTCAGTTATTTCGCCTGTGGTCACACAGCTGGTGATCCTGGTGGTTTGGCCCGAGAGCGCAGTCCCTTAACCGGTCTCTGCATGTTCTGCCCTTCCAGGGCCCGAGATCCTATCCCATAGACTGGATTTGCTTTTGAAGCCCTTAAACACGCCAGATACCCAGTAGCTTCATGTTTAAATGATGTCTTAGATTTAGGACCGTTTTCCTGGACGTGAAGAGGGAATTAAACCCTTAGTTAGAAAGAAAACTTAAGACTTGTGATATATGTAAGCAACCCTGAGCTGTCTGAGGGCTCCTAAGATGCTGTGCTTTCAGACACAGCATGGTGATGGGAAGACTGGGCATTGGGGCCAGATTGCCTGGCTCAGGTACTGGCTCTGCCACCTCTGTCGTGTGTGCCCTTGAACGAGTGACTTGCTGCTGTGTGTCTTAGTTTCCTCGTCTGACAAGGGACGATCATTAAGTTACCCACTTCATGGGTTTGTGATGAGAACTGCATCGGAATACATGTGAAGGATTTTGAAGAGAACCAGGCACATAGTCCACTGTTGGCTTAGTGATTATTACTTCAAGATAATTTTGCTTCCTACTTGAAATAAAAAGAGGCCACAAATATGAAACCCTTTTAACTTCCTGCTCCTTTTCCCATAAACTTATAGGCAGACCTCACCCATACATAACCAAACCTTTTTCCTTTCCCAAAGGGCGGAAACGGATTTCTGAGCCATGTTGAGCTGCCTGAGGTCGATGGTTGTAGAATGCCGTTCAGTGGTTTTGTTTCTGTCATGCTCAGAAACTCGGCTCCAAGACTGGAGAAGGCTTTGTGTAGGACTTGGGGCCTTGTGTAGGGCAGGAGGGATAGAAGGAGAGAAGGTGAGGCGAAGAGGTCAGTTGAGCTGGTGTCGTGCAGGGGCTAGGCTAGTGAGGGAAGGAAGGGATGTTGGGGAGAACAGGGAAGAGTCAAGAGAAGAATCATAGTAAGGTTCAGAAACAGGCTTTTTGTGTAAAAGGTTGAGAGCATTGCCGATTGTGTTGCCTGGATACCTAACCTATTTTTGGTGTTGGGAAACAGCAGAGGTAGGATCAGGACTTGGTTTGGTTGAAATAATTATCTTTTTCTCTAAGAATTCTTTCAGCTCAAAAATTTCCATGTTTTCTTTTGATCTTCCCCTCCACCTGAAATCCCCCAATCATAGCAATAACCTATAAGAATCTTGAAATAATTTAGGAACTGAACTTATAAAATATGTTCCTCCCTTTTAAGAATATAGTTGACAGCCATTAATTAACATTAAATAGGGAAGAAATCACAATAATAGGAATTTGCTTTCCCTTTTTCATATTTTCCTTTCTTTGTAGAGCGTTCATTCTTTCAAATAGTTATATAGTTTTTTTTTAAGAAAAAGGGGTGAAATTATTAGAAGATGGATATAAAGTAGCTGATGGGCATTTTAGACCTCTTATGTAAGAGATCTGAGTATTGTGTTTTACACATGCCAGCCAGGATTAATGAGCATACCATTTGCTTAATTTATAAATTAATTTGGACACTTTTTACACTTCATTGTCCATTCTGCGTAAATTTTTTGATGAGTTCGCTTAAGGCGACATTAAGCTTTCTCATTCATGTAGAATCTAGTTAGGTCTTTTGGTTTATTTCATGGGCAGAGTATAAAGTACTTGACGAATTTGATCTGACAGCTTTACAGTTATGTAACGCAGAACAGAAGCTTAAAAACAACAAAGAAGAGGGAGAAGCGAGTGATTTATCATAGCGACTTATATTTCTCTCCAGAACATTACCACCCTTCTCTTGCCTCTCTGAACTGTAGCTGAATGACCATAAGGCTAGTAATTTACTCAGTCTTAAGTTAACCAGTATCTTTTTTTTAATTAACAATTATAAACATTTAGAGGTGAAAAGCTCCTTAGGATTATTGTGTCCAGGTGCATCACATTGCTAATGAGAATACAGAAGCCTAGAGAAGGTAAGTATCTTGCCGAGGGTCACAGAGCTAGTTAGTGGCAGAGCTGATCCAGGAGCCAAGGTCAGAGAGTTCCAGTTCCAGAGCTCTTTCTGGTGTGGTATGTTGGTATGTGAATAGAGTATTTAATAACAAGATAATTATTACACTCTTTTACAAAAGGAAATTTCATATAACCATGACAAATACTGGGATATTTGGTTTTGCATATTGAGTAGAAATACTTATATTGGAAAGCATATTTGGCTGTGTGGATTCGTATTCTTCTAGTCCCACTAGTGGTATGACGTTGGTCACATCTTTTAATTTCCAAAGCTCCGTCTCTTCCTCCGCAGAGTGGAGCTCATAGAAGGACCTCCTTGTATGTTACGTGCAGCAGTCTCTTCAGTCTGGCATGTGGTCACGTCTGTGTGAATGTGACGTGCTGCTGTTACTGATTGAGGATAATTTCTAGTTCCTTCATCTTCCTTCACATACTAACAGGTGATTATTTAGCCAATAAAACTGAGCATTGAGAGTGACCAGTAATGAAAGTAATGGATTTAAGGATGGATTTGCAAACAGATGTTTTGGAAGGGCTATGTGTGTGTCTGGGCCTTTGGAATTAGGGAAATATTTTCTAATTTTTTTTTGTATTGAAAACTATGCTATAGTTGTTTTTAAACTGTATTCAGAAATTACAGCCTCTAACTAAGTGAAGTTTTTCCCACAAGTAATGCTCTTTATGCAAATTTCCGAGTAGGTAAATTGTAGAACTTTGGAAAACAGGATTGTTTCATTTTGTGTGTGTGTACAGAATTATATATATAGAGAATAATCTTTGAATAATAATAAAAATAAGCCTAGAATTGATTATTTTTCTATTTAAAAACTTGAATCCAAAAACGTTTCTGAAAGAAGGATAATGAATTTCTGTTTTTACACTTTAATTGACATAGTCGTGTTCCACCTGCCTTTGGTCTGCAGTGGTGTTGTCCCAGGTAAGCAATCCCAGACGTGCACAGCAGTGTTTTCTAAAGTGCTGACGTACTACGAGTGCTTTGGGAGATGTTTTAAATTTGTGTTCAGGTGAACATTTAAATTATGATAGTTAGAAATTTTAATGCTGATTAGGAAAATTTGTAATCTAATATACCAAATTTGTGGTTTCATAGGTTTTGTAGTTTAGGGTGAATAAAATGTTTGTGAAAAAGTAAGTTTGAGGTTCTGATACATGCTCCAGCAGGGTGAACCTGGACATGGGCCAGATGCAAAAGGCCGCTTATGGTAGGATTCCACGCACCGGGCTCCTGCAGTAGGGGAACTTTTAGAGACAGAAAGTGGAATGGTGGCTGCCAGAGGCTGAGGGGAAGAGGCAGTGGGGAATTACTGTTTAATGGTGCCTAGGTTCTATTTGGGATGATGAAAAGTTCTGGAAATGGAGAGTGGGGATGGTTGTGCAACAGTGTGAATGTACTTACTGCCACTGAATTGTAAACGTAGAAGTGATTAAAATGGTAAATACTGCATGTGTATTTTACCAAATTAAAAAAAGGAGGGGAGGAAATGGGATCAGAGGTCTGCGTGTATTTTTTTAAAAGTGAATTGAGAAAAATATTAATTAAGTAGTGTTATAGGCATTTGACATACTGGAAAAATTATCCCTTGTTTTGGTAGGTAATATTCAAGAGAGTGTTTTGAGTTGGTTTAAGGGAAACACTATGATACTAATTCTTCTTGAGCTTCGTCTGGTCAGTGGTGTGATATGTTAAATGTCTCTTAATGTTTTACTTGGATGCAAAGCTGGGGTCTTGTCTGTAAGAGAGGAACAAGCTAATATAGTCTCTTAGCTAGGGTCCTAATTGTCCCCCTTTCCTCCACTATTGACCATTTGTTTCCTGTTGTTAGTTTTGTATAAAATTTCAATCTTCATTAGATTGTTATATCTGATTATAAATCATAATGTTGTATTTCCCTAATTTGCTTTTACATACTCACTTTGTTAGAGAGAGATTTGCCCAAACTAACAATGAGCTTCCTTAGCAATAGAGCTACTGTTTTATGTTCTTTTTCTAACTATAACATCTTATTTACATAAGCTCCTGGTTGATCTCTCTTGAAATTCATAGGGTTTTTTGCCCTCCTTTTTATAAGCTGACTGGAAAACCTGTGGCATTGCTTTCATAAGCAGTTTCACAAATTTTTCTTGCTTTCTCCTTTTATTTAGACATTTGCATTTACTAACAGATGGGGTGAATTTGTGAGTTATATTTCTAGGCTTTGATTTAAAAAATTAAAAAATCAATTTGATTAAAAAAACATATACGTAATTGTATAAACTTAGGTTCCCAATCATATGTACACCAAGTTTTAAAGTCCTTAGGGCCAAGATTTCAGATTATGGTAAAAAGTAAGTTCCTCTCATTATCATAGTATCTTCAAAATTCAGAAAAATATACTTAATATACTTAACTGTTACTATATGTGTCTGTCCTGTCTTTTATGTCTTCATCTCATATTTCCATTAGATTTTCAGTTCCTTGCCTACTGACACTTTGTTGTGGTAAAATGGGTTTTAAGGTCACTTAAGAGAAAAGTAACTTTTGTTGTCTCAGTTGCTTTTCTTCTGTCTTTCCTTTTATAATTTTTTTTAATTGAAACTGAAGAGGTTATTGACACATATAGCAGTTGGGCTCTGCAGTTTTTATTTTGGGTAAATATGAAATAGGGAACTTTTAAAAGGTAATCTATACTAGCTTTATTTATACCTCCTTTAAGGACTAGTAGCTCAGTATTTGACATAGATTATAAGTTTATTTTTTTTTTTAACTTTTTGTCATGAAAATTTTCAAGAGTACACAAATCAGGATCCTCTCCACAGTGCCTCTGATTATTTCTCTTGTTTATTTTAATTCACATTAGTTTCTACTCTTCTTTCTTTCTTTTTTTTGGGGGGGGAGGGGAAGATTAGCCCTGAGCTAACATCCGCCACCAATCCTCCTCTTTTTGCTGAGGAAGACTGGCCCTGAGCTCACATCCGTGCCCATCTTCCTCCACTTTATATGTGGGACACCTGCCATAGCATGGCTTGGTAAGCGGTGCATAGGTCTGCACCCGGGATCGGAACCAGCCGAGCCCGCAACCTGAAAACCACTATGCCATTGGGCCAGCCTCTCCACTCTTTTCTTTAAACTCCATGACATTATTTATTGAAGAAACTGAGTTATTCTAAATTTGGCTGACTGCATGCTTAAGGTGTCATTTCACATGTCTGTCTAATGGCTTGGTTAGATTTGGGTCCAGTTTTCTTGTTGCAACATATCAGGATGTGTATGTTTGCTTGTCTTACTTTTAGTAAGGTTGATTAGTGTGACTATACAGATCGACAAATGAGTGCATATATCCACCAAAAACCTCACGTAGGAATGCTCAGAGCTGCCCAAATGCCCATCAGCAGTAGAATGGGTCAATAAATTGTATTTGTATAGATGGAATACTACACAGCAATAAAAGGGAACAAATTAACTGATAGGTGCCACACTTATGTTTCTCACAGAAATAGTGTTGAGTGAAAAAAGTTGATACAATAGAGGGCATACTGTATGATTTCAGAGACAAGAAATTCAAAAATGGGCAAAACTCCTATCTCACTTAAATGTGTTGTAGGACAGACCAGTGAAACAATACTACCTAGTGAAAAGTCCTTCTTTTCCCGCGCTGATTGAAGTAGCTCCTTAATCATATACTCAATTTTCATAAGCATTGGGCTGTATTTCTATATCTTGTTCCATCGATCTGTCTGTTCATATGCCAGTATCACAGTGTTTTAGTTATAGAAGTTTTATACCATATTTCAGTATCTGACAGGGCACCTTCTCCAATCATTGCTGTACCTTTTCAGGATTTTTCTAGCTGTTCTTGCTTATTTATTCTTTCATATTAACTTTATAATCAGCTTGTCTTGCTTCAGGAGAAAAAAAACCTCTAAAGGTATTTTCATAGGATTGTGTTAAATTAGTAGGTTATTTTAGGGAGAACTGCTACCTTTATGTGTTTTTTATTGGTAGTGTTAAATTTAAGCCTGTTTTTGCTGTTTTATGGGGTCTTTTCTATTTTTACTTCATTTTTTCCATTCGTTATTTCTTCTTACTGATTATTGTTGTACATATGAGGGCTTGATTTCTGTTTATAGTGTTATATCTTACAATTTTACATTTTCCTATTGTCTGGAATGGTTTTTCCATTGATTCACTCAGGTTTTTCAATTAAATATATTATTGGCAAATTGAGGTAGAGACAGTCTCCCCCGAACCCTGGCGCCCATCCCCAGCTGTTATGCCTCTGATTGCTTTCTTGTGTCTCATTTCGCTGGCAGGTGCCTATGTAATGTTATATGGTAGTGGGGTCCTTATTGTTCTTTAGAGGGAAAGTCTTTCGTGTTTCCCCATTAAAGTGCTGGGTTTTTTTTTTTAACAGCTATATATATGAGAGCTGTAATTTACATACTGTAACATTTACCCACTGCAGCTGTACAAGCCGATGATTTCTATTTAGTAAATTTATAGGGCTGTGCAACTGTCACCACAATCCAATTGTAGGGCATTTCTGTCATTCCAAAAAGTTCCCTTGTGTCCTTCTGCAGGGACTTTTATGTTGACAGATGTATGAGGATATATTTATATGCATGTGTGTTTGAATATGTCTATCCCATACCTGTGTAAATATATTTATTCTTATCATTTAGGGAATTATCCATTAATTCCTGTTTTACTGCTTGTTTTTAATACAAACAAATAATGTTTGAAAGTGTTCTTTTTGACATATGTTGTTAAATGAGCAGGCTTAGATTGTAGTCTGTTGTGGCACCGTGGAAAAGAAGTCTGCTTGCAGTAAAATGCTGCTGTGTTATAATAAAAGGCTTTTCACATGGGTGAAGGAAGACAGCGTTCCATCTTCTGAAACACTTTGTCCCGTGTCGTTCGTTAGAGGATGGCCTTCCCTGTGGACGTGCTGGATACTTGCAGTCACGAGGACCTGGAAAATTCCGCTGAGGATTACATGTCCGATCTCAGGTGTGGGGACCCTGAGAACCCTGAGTGCTTCTCTCTTCTCAATGTTACGGTAAGGCGTTCTGCAGTGGTTTTTATCAGTCTTTTCAGTTGAGTTTATACATGAAATCGGCATCATTTAATTTTTTTATCATGTTAAAATGTTAATCACGTTTGAAATTTTTATGAGAAGACTCTTCGGTAAAATGGATGAATGTTGGTTATACAGCAGCATGGTCAAGGGTTAAAAAGACAGACTCTATGCGTTATTGCTTATATTTGTCGTGCCTTTAAAATTATATGTAAGTAGTTTACTGGTTTTGCTAAGACTGGTTACTGTATTTGTTACTTCAATTAAAGTTATGTTAGATTTGGAATTTGTGATTTTTGAAATTTTGATTATTTTTTTTTTTGCTGAGAAAGATTCGCCCTGAGCTAACATCTGCTGCCACTCCTCTTTTTTTGCTTGAGGAAGACTAGTCCTGAGCTGACATCTGTGCCAGTCTTCCCGTGCTTTGCATGTGAGATGCCACCACAGCGTAACTAGTGAGTTGAGTAGGTCCATGCCTGGGATCCACACCTGTGAACTCGGGCTGCCGAAGCACAGCGTGAAACCTTAATCACTGAGCTGTGGGGCCGGGCCCTCAGAATTTTTTTAATAATAAAAAAAAAAATTAGCAAAACACATTTTTGTGTCATGAATCTTCCTTTTTCTAAAATATTAAAATCAAAATTTCTAATTAGTAAGCTGTGATATGTTGTGATAGAAAGATCATTAGCCTTGAATCATTAGAATAGCACTGTGAACTTGATGGTAGGCAAATTCTGTAACCTCTCTAGGCCTCAGATTTTTCTTCTGGAAAATGATCTCGATTTAAAGGATTCTTTAAAGTCTCCTCCAGTACCAATATTTTATAATTCTCTGAAGTGTAATACTGTCTGTAATTGGGGAATTAGTGTTAGATTCATGAAGGTAGAAAAATTTTAAAGTATGTATCTCGCTGGAAAAATAAATTGACCTATCGGGTGTCTTTTTCTAGAAAATGGACTTTACCCCCTCTAGTAGTCCAAATGACAGATGATAAAATATAGTTGCTTTTACTGAGTGATTGACCGTATCTTGCTTTTTTAAAAAAATTTTTTTAAGGCTTTGTGGTGAGGAAGAGTGGCCCTGAGCTAACATCTGTTGCCAATCTTCCTCTTTTTTTTCCTTCTCCCCAAAGCCCCCCGGTACATAGTTGTGTATTTTTAGTTGTGGGTCATTCTAGTTGTGGCATATGGGATGCCGCCTCATTGTGGCTTGATGAATGGTGCCCATGTCCGCACCCAGAATCCGAACCAGGGAAACCCTGGGCCGCCAAAGCGGAGAGCACGAACTTAACCACTCGGCCACAGGGCCGGCCCCTCGTGCTTTTGTTTTTATTCAGACGCGTGGCTAGAGCACAGTAATATTTATCAAAACAAACTTCCGTTTCTCCCCCAAAATAATAAAATTCCTGCAAAAGGAAAGTCTATTTCTTCTACCCTTTTTTTTTTTTTTGAGACGAGAAAGATCCATGAAATGAAGTGATGTATTGGCACTGATGGAGAAGTTTCGTATTTTGTAGAAGCAGGGTGTTTTTGTCCTGTATTTTCTTAACAGACTTCACTAATTTTTAACCAATTGTCGTTTCAGATCCCTATTAGCCTGTCAAATGTAGGCTTTGTACCTCTTTATGGTGGAGATCAGACCCAGAAAATTCTTGCTCTTTTTGCACCTGAGGACTCGCTCACAGGTCTCTTTTTTGCTTGATCTTTGTAAACTGAGGAATTTTTCTCCGAACAATTAGAAATTTATTAAAAGCTACATGAAGGAATTTTAAAAAAGAAAACGTGTTTCAAACTGTAAATTTAGGAAAATGTAATTCTCAGTTTCTTATAATTAAATGTTTAATGAGTGAAATAAAATAAAGATGATATAAATGGGGCCGTGTTGTATTATAAAGAACAAGTGTATTTAAGGGAATCTATGCAAACCTTACCAAATAGTGATATTGTATACTTGACTTCAGTGTTAATGCTCATATATTCTGTTTCAGCTGTGGCGCTTTACCTTGCTGATCAGTGGTGGGCTATTGATGATATTGTGAAAACATCTGTCCCTTCTAGGGAGGGGCTTAAGCAGGTAACAAGATTCTGTGCTTTTAATAGTGTTTCTTACGAGGCCATTTCACAATGTGTTTCCCATAAACAGTGATGGTGTTTGAAGTTATTGAGCTCTTCTCCATTTTAGTATAAGCAGGTTACATTAAACCCTTAGAGTTTCACTCTTATGATGAAGCTGGCACTAGATTGGGCTTCCTCAATTTTATGTGGTCCTAAGAGTCTCTGAGAATTGGGTGAGGAAGAATGACTGCCTCCGGGTTAGTTGAGCTTTCGTTGTCTGTGTAACCCAGCTTCTCATTTTCCTGTCGGGTAGAGAGAAGGCTGGTCCTCAGTGTGGGTGCTGGGTTCCCTGTCTCCGGGAGAGACTGATCAGGAACCTGCTGATAGTAGGGCCATTTTGGGTGTTCTGTTTGGTGTTCTCGCAGTGGAGTGGAAGGGGGGTCCTTGATAGCATTCTGCCAAACTTTATCCTTTTTTCTGTCCCGGTCACCATTTTATCAGTTATTTAGGGGAAGACACAGATGGCATCCTTATCAATTCTGCATGCCACAGTGCTGAACGGGAGAGCTAATCTAAAAGGCAGAATTGAGAAATAAAGAGAAGGATCTACCATGATGGAAATCAACAGAGAGAAATGTAGAGTAGTACCCACAGGTTCAGAAACCTAACTGCCCGTGTGCACCAGGAAGACCCAGCTGAGACAGCAGCCCGTGTAAGAAGGCTGGGCTTTAGTTAATGAGAAGTAAGATCAAGGTCAGCAAAGGAGCTGTAAAAACCCTTCCGTTCATAGAGAAAAGCCCGTTGTCTTAGTATCTTCAGTGTTCACGTCTGTCATACCTGCGTGGCCAACGTGAAGAGAGATGTTAGGGATCTGAAGCCTTCCGAGGGAGAGGATGGAGTGGTGAGAGCACCCAGAGCTGCGTGAGCTTAGTCTTTTCCCATAGGGCTTCCTGCGTTTAGCTCCGGTGTGGGATTCAGAGGGACAGTCTTCTAGTGCCGTAGGCTGTGTGGCTCCGGATTATCACAGGAGAGTCTTTGGGAAACAGGGTTTAGCTCAGCATGAGCAAGAATTTTGTGCTGGTCAGAGGAAAGAGTGGGTTGCTTTGTAAGCTAGTGAGCTGTGTCATTTGGCATCGAGATCCCCTGCCAGGGATGTTTTTGAGAGTAGTGTGTGTGTTGCATGCTCTTTCTCTCCACTCTCCCAATTAAAGAGCACTCTTGTTTCTCTTTAAGGAGACTTGAAGGAAAATAGACTTTATGGATAGGAGTCTTATTTTTAGCAGTGAAAGATCCTATGGGGAAAACCCTGCTGTTTGATGTCAGAGTTGGTGAGGGTCCCTGTGGCCGTGCCCTGTGTGTAGGATGTGAGGTTCAGTTTCCACTCTGTGATTGCCCCAAATGTGTTTTCACCAGATTTCCCTGGGGCCACTGTCATCGTTCACCTGGCCTGGCAGAGGGGTGGGGGAGTGGGAGAGGCAAGTGTTCCTTAGAATCAGACAACAAGGACACGACAGTTAAATGAATGTTTACCTGGAGAAGATGAGGCAGATTCCTTTCCCGAGAGCATAATTATGGCTTTGCTCATCAAATGAGGTCGTTGTTCTGAAAGTCTTCAGGGGCTAACGTGAGACGTTTTTCTCCTTTTTAAAAAATGTTTGGGCTGGAATGGGGTGAAAGAGTTGAAGCAGTAGTGGTGGTAGGGGAGCAGTTGGGGGCGGGAGCCCCTGGATCTGGGCAGCTGGAAGCAGAAAGAAAACACCGAGTGCTAAAGAGGAGGTGCTGGGGACTGGGCGTTGGGAGCCCGTTTTGCCTGTTCCAGAATTTTCTGAGAGGCAGTGTTCCTCGCCTGATACGTGTCTATAGAAATGGATTGGTTTGGTGTGGATGATGAGTCTCATCTCTGTGATGATACAATGTTTTACCCATCATTTTGAATGTCCTCAAAGTGCTTTGAATGCCAGTATGAGGAGTGGAGGCAGGAAGCATCTTCGAATTGATGCATGTTATAACCGTTGTGCCTGGTGTCTGACTCTCTTTGTAGGTGAGAACTCTTGGGGAGAGAGTGGTTCTATATGTTCTGAATCGAATTATTTATAGAAAACAGGAAATGGAGAGAAATGAGATCCCATTCCTGTGTCATAGCAGTACTGATTATGCTAAGATTCTGTGGAAGAAAGGAGAGGCCATTGGGTTTTATTCAGTTAAGCCTACAGGTGAGTCTTTAAAAGTTATTCAAACAATATATTATGGAAACCTCCTTTTTAGACCCAAACTGTATCAATATCCCTTTAAATTAATCTCTAGAGTGCACATTGAGGTGATTTTACTCAGTATTTCTTGGGAGTACTTTGATTCTACCGTTCTGCATAAGTGAGCATTGTTAGGAAAGTCTTTTGAGGAAAAAAAAAAAGTAAAAGTCAACATTTGACAGAGGGGAAGATTTCTCCACGTGTGTGAGAAGAGAGTTGTATGTTGACCCTCAGATCTGTCCGTCTTCTCGCCCTCCGTCCTCCTCCCTTCCTTTAAAGGTGCTTGTTTCCTATGATTCCTGCTGTTCTCACTTTTACTGCCTCCTTTTAAAACCCCCGTCTACCTGTGGACCAAATGCACAGCCTTTTCCAGCCTGAATCAGCCGGACATATTAAAGGCAATGTTGCTAATTACCATGAAAACAGAGCACTTGAATATGTTTAGAGAACCCGGACAGCTTTGAAACTGTTAATCTTCTAAGTTTGGATTCCTGATCCTAAGACCCAGCCATACCGACTTCCTAAAAGGATGTGAGCCTCCCTGGCTTTCCCTGTTTTCCTGTTCGTTCAGCTCCCCAGAGCTCCGGGAGCCAGAAAGGTCTAAGCTGCTTCCTCCATGTGCGTGTACCCCTCACTGTTAACACCGTAGCAGGGTCAGCCTCCTTCTGCACCTTGACAGAAGACCTTTCGCAGAGAACACTCACCTTATTTTTTCTGTCTTTTTTGCATTTCAAACCTTCGAAATTTAACTCTTCTGGTCAAATCCAGTTTAAAGATCCTACCAGGTTCACAGCTGATGGGGAGCACAGTTGTGACTGAGCCTTGATCACATAAGTAGTGTACACTTGTGGTGAGAATTAGCTCAGATGGTCAGTAAAAGGAAGGTCACTTTTTCTCAAGAATCAGAAACTGTGTGCTCTATAGTTTAAAATGGTTTGCTGTTTAGTAAATACTTCGATCCTCCTCTAATATGCTATTTTATTCTTGTATAAGTGAAATAGAACCGATAATTTATGTAACTTCAGAAAGCTATCATTATACAGAGGCAGAACAATAGTGTTTGGTAAAGGAAGCTTAGTGCTGCGTTGCATAAAGGCATCACGTTGTTGAATTTACAGTGTTTTTAGTTTGGAGCTGGGACGTGGATTAATTGCGTTCTGCTTTATGTTAAACACGACAATTCCTATGGGGACGAGAGGCTTTTGGCTTCTAACACGGGCTCCAGGGCAGTCTCCTACCTGAAACTCGCTCATAGGCGTTTGGAGCACATACTGATTGATGCTGTTAGAGCTTGCGTTAGATGAAAGGCACATGGTTAAGGGACACAGCATTCCGCTTTTAGTATTCCAGGAGCGTGCTCCTCTTCGTTACATGTACATCTGGGGCCTCTCCTCTCCTCTTGAACCTGGCCTCCACTTTTGCTTGTTCTGGTAGTTAACTCAATTTTACATCCTCCAGCTTCCAATGCAACTTGTCAGCCACTTTTAGCACTTCCAGACTTCTCCACTAACTGCCTTACATCCTCACTGTTTGTTTGAGTTCTTTCCCACTTTAACCTCTGACTCTTGTCTACCAATAACAGTGGAATTAGGTGTGCTTATACTAGCCTTTGAATCCAGAACAATTTAATTCCATCTGGAAGTATTTTTTTCTACAGAAGAAACTCAAACAAAGTATTTTGGAAAATTGTCCAAAACAAATACTAAAACACTTAGTGATGGAAGTATTCCTAATACACATATTAGGAAAAAACTGGACCAGCAGCAAGAAGATAAAATCTTTGTAAACAAATTTTTAGTCGAGTGAAAACCTTATATCACTTATTATTTATAATCTTTTAATTAGATAGCAAATCAGTATATGGGGATCTTAGTTGGGACATCAAAATAGACTTGATATATGAAAGGAGACTGTTGATGAGGTCAAGTGCTATTACAGTGCAATGAAGGTCAATAAACTGTGTGAGTTCTTTTTTCCTGAAATAAAGAGATCACTTTGAGGGACTTAAGGTTTGTTTGTTTTTTGGGCGGGTAGGTGTCAGATTATTAAAATAGTTTTTTTACAATAGATCGTTGTGTGATGTTGGGCGCACAACTCTAAGGGAGCTCACAGAATTGAGTAACATGACTGTAACAAAAGATTTTCTGGTTATTAAGCACTTTTATCTATAAAAAAATTGAAATAGTATTAATGCTGAACCTTGTCTCATTCTGGTAGTAAGTAATATTCATTCATGGACTCATAAACCAAAAAAAAAGGTAAGCTCCATCTATTTCATTAGGAGATGTATTTTCAGTAAAATTTTATTTTTTGCTTAACACTTTTCCAAATGTATAATATACTTGTGTTTTGATTAATCATGTACTAATATTAATTACAATGATAATTCAAAATTTCTTTTGGATTGATACTTAGAACCATATAGTCACAAGAAATCTTAAAAATTTGTATGTATACACAGCTATGTTGTTGCAGAGAAGAACAATTGGATAATAAGTATATAATCCAAGTATAAAAATATGTTACATTAGGGTAGCATTCTCTAGAATAAAATAGAAATAGAAGTTCAAGGAGAAAAAGGAGCAATGTAAATCTTTTGAGTGTTAAGGAATGGTTAGTTCAATAGTAAAGTTTGTTCAGTGGATGATGACGGTTATCAGGTTGATAATAATTTTTAGGGTCCATTTGATACATTTAAAAGAGTGATGTAATGGTTTTTGTTTTCCTTTAATCAGTATTGTTTGTTAATTGAGAAGGGAAAAATAATAAATGTACATAGAGAATCCTGGCAGGCACCATGTTAACTAATAGGTCATGGTTAACATCACAGGAATAAGGCATTGAGCACCATGGACCCCTGATCTGTGAGGTACTGAGGAAGGCATAACATCATTTCTGTTGTATTTTTGCCCCAAATGCATAACTTCAGTTTTATCATAAGAAAACATCAGACACAGCCAAATTGTAGATTATTCTACAAAATAACTGATCAGTAGTCTTCAAAAGTGTCAAGATTGTGAAAGACAAGGAAAGATGGAGGAATTGACAAAGATCAGAGTTTAAGGAGACGTTAAACTAAATGCAGTGTGGAATCTTGGGTTGGATTCTGAAACAGAAAAGGATGTTAGTAGAAAAACTGGTGAAATTTGAGTAAGGTCTATAGTTTTGTGTTTTATCAATGTTGATTTTCTGGTTTTGCTACTGGTACTTTAGCTGTGGAAGATGTTAACATTAGGGGAAGCTGGGTGAAGAGTACATGGAAACTTTTTGTATACTTTGCATCTTTTCTCTAAAGTTATTTTTAAAATAAATAGTTTTTTGAAAGTTAATATTGATAATATGCTAGGAATTTCATCCTTTGTAATTGAAACTTAAGATAAAAATTTTAGATTTTACCAAAAGTGTGTGAATACCTGGTATTTCAAAATTGTTTAATGGTTTCATGAGCAAAATAGTTTTCTTTGAGGAATTTGAGTTGGCCAAGAGAAAAAAAATTCTAAAAATAACAATATAAGTGGTTCACCTGGGAAAGGTCCGAGCCAGATTATCCTGCTGCAAAGCTTATTGTCAGCAATCCCACCACGCACAGAGCATCAAACTGGCTTTTTAATGTCTCATTCCTAAGTATGAAGAAATAGCTTAGTTAGGGAAAGCCACTGATCAAAACAAAAAAGAATGAGAACAATTTGGAAGAGACAGACAATGTAAAAACAAAACAACTCAACTCTTAGTATTTTTGGAAGATAAGGGTAGTCATTACATTCATGAAATGAGAACACGATATGTTGAAAGTATGTCCATAGAGCTCTTGGAAATTAAAAATTCAATATAAAGAAGATAAAAGTGAGGAGTTTGATCAGAAAGGAGAGCAACGACAACCACAAAAAACAAACCCTAAATGATAGGAAATAGGAAAGAAAAGACAAAATTAGAGGAAAGTTCTGAATAATAGATGTTTCAGAAGGAGAGAACAGAGAAACCGGGGGGCGGAATCACCAATGAAACAATTCAAGAAAATTTCTCAGAACTATGAAATATGTGTTTGGAGATTAAAAGGCCCCATTGAGCATCCGTCACAATGAGTCAAGATAGACCCGTGCTGAGAAAGATTATTGTGAAATTTCGGAACATCTGGGATAGAGAAAAGACTTTGTAAGCCTCCAGAGAGTGAGAGAAGGATTTATACAAAGGATCAAGAATCAGATTGGTTAGATTTCTTGACAGTGACGCTGAGCTCTAGAAGTGGAACAATGCCTTTAAGATAGTGAGGGAAAATGGTCTCCAGTGTAATTCTACACCCAAATTACCAAGGAAGTATGAGAGTAAAAGAAGGATATTTCTGCATGGTCAGTTCCAAAAAGATTTACCTCTCATGCACACTTTTTCTGGAAGCTAGTAGAGTTTATGCTCTACTAAAATAAGGAAGTAAATCAAGAAAGAAAGGTAACAGATCAGGAAACCAGGAGAGAAAAGAGATCCCCAGCTCCCAGCTGTGTAATAGTTCTGGAGCTGCCCTGTCCACATGGGTAGCCACTGGCTTTATGTGGCTATTGAGACGAAAGTTAATTAAATAAAAATTCAATTTCTTGGCCATAGTACCCGCATTGTAAACGTTCACGAGCTGCATGTGGCTGGTGGCTACCACATTGCACAGGGCACATTTAGAACATTTCCATCATTGCAGAATGTTCTTTTGAACAACACTTTTCTAGAGATTGGATTGTAGCAGGTCAGAAAGCTCTGGGATACTGATTCTAGAATATGGAATAGCTGATGTGTTTAAATTTACCAAGGTAAGGATTCCAGTTACAGGAGACTTTGGGGGATAAGTTAAAGGTATAATAAATAGAAGCCGTTATTAAGGCAAATCAAAAAGCAGTGCAGGAAGAGAAAAACAATCATGATATACTGCATGGCTCAGTTGTCAAAAGTGTGTGTGTGTATATATGTAATCATGAAAACTGAAAATTGATCTAACCAAAATTACGAATTACTCTCTTGGGGTAATGGGGCAGTGTGATTATGGTGGAATTGGGACTGGGGTGTGTGAACGTATGTAAGAGCTTGGTTCTCGTCTTCCATGCTGGAAAGTCAGTTGGTTATGCCTAACATGGAAAAATCAAGAAGTAGTAAGTTATTTAGAGATGTGGAAGTAAATACCAAAAAGATGAGTTAAATGATTTCACAGTGGTGGTTTCTGGGGAATGGGAAGTGTGTGTGCACGTGGATCAGGGAGGCAGTCACAGGACCGCTTTTCCCCAACAAGCAGTTTGGGACTGTTGTACTCTAAACAATGCACATGTACAACTTTGAGTAAAAACAAAAAGGGAGCATTTAAATAAACGGAACCGTTCCCAGATAAGGTATAAATCAGATAGTGCATTTTATTATAGACAAGCTGAGAGAAAAAAACACAATTGAGGACACTGTCATTAGCTGCTACTTTGGAAATGTCCATTATTGTTTGGTTTCAACCGTGAACCACCTCGATCCAATTTGAAGACCCATATGGGAAAGCACAGAGAGCCGTATGAGAGAAGCACGATGTAATGAACAGCTACTATAAATTGGCTTGTTGACTCACTGCTGAAGGGGTTGATGATCAATACCAGGGGACATAGTTTTGGTTTTTATAATCTCCATTTGAAATAACTTATAATGGAAACATTTTTTCCTCTCTTCATTTGCTAATCTTCTTTCCTTATGACTTTCAGACCTTTTTACTGAGAGCCAAATCTGTGCTCTTCCCTCCTTTTTTGGCCAGATCGCTCACTTCCTGTTCACTGAAATTCAGTTTTCGGTCCTTCTGTTTTAGGGTTATTTTATGGAGTAACAGAACTGTGATATAAAATGGTAAAGGTTGATAGTATAGCTAAAGGCGAAACAGCAGAAGGTTGTGTTGGAGAAGGATCGAGGTTGTATTTTAGGTCCTTGAGTCTGTCTGGGTATAATTGTAAGGAAATGAGCAAAGGTGTCGGAGAGTCCCACACTGCTCTGTGGCTCCCTGAAATGTGTGGTTGGGAAACGAGGTGCCTACTTTGTTTTCGGGTGAAGCTCTAGCCATCTAAAGAAGCACATGTTTTCCGATAAGCATGTGCTTATTGGAGGTGGGGCTGACTCCGTTCTCAGTGGAGACACAAAGATTGCTTGACATGGGTTCAGTTCTCAAAGCCCCAAAAATCTAGTGGATGAGACAGAAAACTATAGTCAGTAAACAGCTAGTTATAATTCAGTTTGATAAGCCCTATATTTGAGGTATTGACAATAGTAGTCATTGAAGCGTAGAGCAGTTAATTTTGCCTAGAGGAAGGTGTCACTGAGAAAGTGATACTTAAAGGTGGCTTGAAGGGTAAGTAGGATGTCAGTGGGCAGAGAAGGGGGAAGGGAAAGAACATTCTTACTACACGTATGAATGGAATATGAATACATGAAAGAAGGCGCAGAGTCGTGAGAGTTCAGGCTGGTGTCTGGGATGCCACCCTGAATAAGCTGGTGGGACCAGAAGGTGGGGATTGTGGAGTGGAGAAAGGTGAAGATGGAAGTCCCTTCGTGAAGGGTCTTAAATGCCATACTAAGGTTTGGAATTTTATCTTAGTGGCAAGGAAGCTATCGAAGAATTTTACGTGGAGGTAACATGATTTAATATGTTAGGGAGATAATTTTTGTAGTACTTGGTGATGAGTAGGGAAATTGTATTCCGAAGTCAGGGAAGTTGATTAAAAGAGCTATTTTAGTAGTCTAGGTGAAAGAAGGACTAACACTAGGAAAGGGGCAGAGAAGGAAACAGATCTGAGGGAGGTTTTTCTGTGGACGGAGTGTGGCGATGGCATTGTCTGTGTGCTGGAGGGGAAGGGGAGGAAGCAGGGATGCATCTCGATGGTTTGGCTTGGTGCCTCGGTGGGAAGCTGTTACCTGAGATTGGGAATACAGAAGGAGGGTGGATTTGGTAATGCTTCAGTTCTGTTCTGACACGTGAAGATATTCCTATGGGACGCAGAAGTAGAGACACATAGTTTAGAAATGCAGGTTGGACCGCATGGGGAAGGTGTGGATATTTATGTGGGCCCCAGAAGTCAGCATAATTGTAAAATGTGGATGAGAGCAATCAGACCTATTGTATAAAGTGAGTAAGTGTATTTGTGAATCCTGTGAGGATATAAGTTACTGAAAACAGCCCGAGGTAACCAAACATAATTGTGGAGGGAGTCTGCCAGCAAAAGGTGGTATCTGCTGAGACAGATCAGGGATTCCCTGAAAGTTCAAAGGAAATGTTAATCTCTGGGAGATAAGAGAAAGGAGAAAGTTAGCTGGGCAGCTGGCTCTCCACCAAATATTTTGCTTCCTTTTCTATGTTCTGGTCATTGGCCAACAGCTGCCCACTTGGGGATTATATTTTGTAGTCGCTTTCACAACTAGATGGGGCCGTGTGACTAGTTCTCCCCAGAGAAATGAAAGAATTGATACGTGTGACCTCAGATCAGAGTGGTTAAGATGTATTTCTTTTCCTCATCTGTCTGCTGAATGCAGCGGATTCTGAGACCTAGGGGCTGGGGGACCCACAAGATAGAAGGGTCCTGAGTTCCTGTGGTAGTCTGTTAGTGCGGTGACCCCCAGGAAACCACACTTCTGTTATGTCCTCATGTAGCCTGCTTGAATCTGGGTTGGCTCTGTGACTTGCTTTAATCAGTAGAATGCAGCACAAGTGACGCTGTAGTAAACTTAAGAACGCCTGGCAGTTTCCACTTGGGTGCTCTTAGAAGCTAGTCACTGTATGAGAAATACAATGACCTCAAGACGGCCATGTGGGGAGGAAGCCCGAGCAGCTGCATTGCAGAGAGAACCAAGGCACCGGGCTGGTGAGCCCACCTGCTTCCAGGCGGTAGCCGGGACAGACTGCCAGTGGGAGCGAAGCCATTGGGCCTGCAGCTGTTCCAGGGCCCCAGCTGATACCGTATGAGGGTTGTGAGAAATCACGAAGTAATAAATGTTTGTTTTAAGCTGGCACGTTTTGGGCTGGTTTGTTAGGCGACTGAAAGAGCTCCTGGATGATCGTGAGTCAGAAAGCCATCTGCTACCCAGGAACACCTACATGGGACTGTTAGGTGAGCAAGAATGAAACTTTTCTTGCGTCAAACTTTCTAGGTTTGGTTGTTAGAACAGCTCGCATCACCTTACCTGCTCGTGGAGGGTGAGGACTGTGCGGAGAATACTTGCCCAGCAGCGCATGACGAGGCGTCTCACGTAGACAGTCACATTCTCTGTTTAGAATTCACTTCATGTGTGTTCTGTGGAGACACACTGATGCCTTCTGAGGTGAAGCCAGGGTTCGTGAAGGTGAGGGAAGACATGTTCCTGGGTGGACAGAGAAGAAATGGTGATTCCGTGGGAAGAGGAAGCCAGTCAATTGTGGCAGAATATCCTTAGTTTGATGCGTAGCTCGTGTTATTGAAATTTGTTGGAAAGTTATTTTTAAGTGCCGTATCGTTAGAGGAGAGGGAAGAGGGGAGGGGGGTGAAGAGGAGGAAGAGCAAGAGGAGAAATTGAGAGATGATAATAAAAATTTTGTGAACTCTGATCTCATGGCACTTAGATTTTAGAGGAGGAGATGGCGATGAATAGACAGGTAGACGGTATGTTCTCAGGTGCTATGAAGAAAACTAAAGTAAAAGAATTGAGAGCGTGTCTGTGTGTGTGTGGGGGGGGTACTGTTTTAAATAGAATGGGCAGGAGGAGCGTTTCTGAAGGAAGTGAAGGAATGATGAGATGTGTGACGTTTCTGGAGAAGAGATTTTCAGGCCAAGAACTGAAATGCGGAAACCCTGAGGCAGAAGCAAGTTTGGGGTGTTTCAGAAATGACGAGAAGGTCACTGTGGCCAGAGTAGAGGGAGGGAGTGACACAGGATGGAGAGAGGCAGGGCCGTGGCCAGAAAGGCCGTGTAGGCCAAGGAAAGAGTTTGGATTTTATTCTGTGGGTGATGGGAATGCATCAAAGGGTTTTGAGCATGGCAGTAACACAATCTGATTTGACTTTTAAAAAAGTAACTGTCCTGTGGAAAGCCGGGAGGAGAGATGGCAGGACTGAGTGAGTTTAAGAGGCTGCTGCGGAGAAGCCCTGCTGTGACGATGGTAGCTGGGACAAAGGAGGTGGAGTGGAAGTCGTCATGTTTGAGATAAGGTTAAATTAGGACGTTTGCTGCAGGCTTTCTGACGGATGGTACTGTGCTGAGAAAGACAAGAGTCAAGGATGACTTCTGGCTTTTTGCTCTGAGCAACTGGGTGAATGGTGATGAGATTTATGGAAAAATTGATAAACTGGTGGAGGAGCAGGTTTGGGGAGTGTCTGTGAAAAATCCGATTATAAATGGTTTATCAGAGTCACATCTATAAATTATTGTTTTGTTTATGTTTTTAATAGCTTTATTGCAGTAGTATTCATATATTGTACAGTTGACCCATGTAAAGTATACAATTCACTTTTTTTTTTTTAGTGTATTCAGAGAATTGTACAACTATCGCCATAAGCAATTTTAGAGCCCTTTCATCCCCAAAAGGAAGCCTGTACATATTAGCAGTCACTCTCCACTCCCTGTCCACCCTCAGCACCTGGCCCTAGGCAACCGCTGCTCTGTCTCTAGATTTGCCTATTCTGGACATTTCGTATAAATGGAACCGCACAATCGTGCAATGAGACACAGTGGTTTTTTGTGTCTGGCTTCTTTTGCTGAGCATACTGTTTTCAAGGTTCATCCATGTTCCTGCATGTGTCAACACTTCATCCCTTTTTATGGCCAAATGATACTCCCTTGTATGGATGTATCAATGTTGTCTTTCCTCATCTGGTGGACTTTTGAGTTGTTTCTACTTTTTGGCTGTTATGGATAATACTGCTGTGAAGATTTGTGTACAAGTTTTTATGTGGATGTGTGTTCATTTCTCTTGGGTATATCCCTAAGAGTGGAATTGCAGGTCATATGGTAGCTCTAAATTTAGCCTTTTGGGGAACTACCAAACTGTTTTCCAAAGAGACTGCACAATTTTACGTTCTCATTAGCAAGGTACCAGGATTGCAATTGCTCCCCATAGAGTTTCCCTGGAACCCTAGTCTAAAATCAACTGACCGTGAATATGAAGTTTCATTTCTGTGGACCCTCAATTCTATTTTATTGATCTTTATATCTGTTCTTATGTCAACGCCACACTGTCTTGTTTATTTAGCTTTGTACGTTTTAAAATGGGAAGTGCGAGTCCTCCAACTGTGTTGGTCTTTGTTAAGGTTAGTTTGGCTGTTAGTGTTCCTTTGCACTTCTGTATGAATTTTAGGATCACCTTGTCCATTTCTGCAAAAAGTCCAGCTAGGGCTTTGAATTTGTAGGTCAATTTGGGAAGTATTGACACCTTTACAATGTTGAGTCTCCTGATCCATGAATATGGGATGTCTTTCCATTTATTTAGGTGTTCTTTAGTTTCTTTTAACAATGTTTGTAGTTTTCAGCATGCAAGTTTTGCACTTCTTTTGTTAAATTTATTCCTAAGAATTTTATTATTTGTTGATGCTATTGTAAATGCAATTTTCTTAATTTCATTTTCAGATTGTTCGTTGCTGGTGTATAGAATTACAATTGATTTTTGTATATTGATCTTCTGTCCTGCAGCCTTGCTGAACTTCTTTATCAGCTTAATAATGTTTTAGTGGATTCCTTAAGATTTTCTATATACAAAATCGTTGCATTCGTGAATGTAGTTTTACTTTTTTCTTCCTAATCTGAGTGCCTTTTATTTCCTTTTCTTGCCTAATTGCCCTGGCTAGAACCTCCAGTACAATATTGAATAGAAGTGGTGAGAGGGAACATTTTTGTCTTGTTCCTGATCTTAGAGGGAAACATGCAGTCTTTCACCACTAAGTGTGATGTTAGCTGTGCATTTTTCTTTGATCGCTTTATCAGATTGAGGACCTTGAGTATTTTTATCATGAGAGGTGTTGGATTTTGTCAAATGCTTTTTCTTGTCTTTTGAGATGATCGTGTGGGTTTTGTTATATTTCCATTTAAATGAGCTCTTCCATTCTTGATCTTGGAGTAGGTCTCGTGCATTACAGAAATTAACGATTAGTGGTCATTAGCAATTGGATAAATGGCAGAAGCCTTGGGAGTCAGTGAGATTACCCAGAAGGAGCATATAGAAGGAGAAGGTGGCTAAAGATGGAACTTTGAGGAATATGAGTAGTCAGTTATCATGTGCAGTGCTAAATTTAATCTCATTTCAGTTAGTTAATTTAATGACAACTTCACCTAAGGTAGCAGAGCGTGGCTTTGCTTTCCCAGGCAGTAGTGCTGTTGTCTGCAGCCACTGACGTGTCTGAAGACTCTCTGGTAACGTGGGAAGTCTTTCTGCCCGTTATTTGATCGCCTTTGTATGAGGGCAGAACCCTTATACAGAGTGCAAGTATTTAATGTGTAGACAAAAAGATCAGCATGCTTTTTGAAATGAACATGTACGTGGCAAGTAAATAGTAGAACTTCAAACTTCGTAAACACTGCTAGTTTCATAAATTGACCATTTTAACAGTATTAGATGCTGAAATTTACCTTTTGTCTTAGAAGTGATGTTTATGTAGAAACAGAAGAAAACTCCCAATTTGTGGGAAATTTCCTTCATATAATTAGTGTTCTTTTGTAAGGAGCCTGAAGCGTGCACAGTAGTGAGCGCCCGTAGAGCTGCAGACTTTGTATTGAGACCTAGGACTGGAGAGCACTTTCTCTTCTCATTTTCCTTTGTCCTGTAAACTGCTACTACTTACAAAGTAATGTCTCTTTTAATTTCATGATCACTACTAGCAGTTACCCAGGAAACCCCGATAGCAAAGCATTAAAAACTGATAATGATCACAGTAGCTTGTTGGTGAGGCTACCTGTTATACAAGAAAGTTATTTCAGCTTTATTGAGTATAGTTGACAAAAGTTGTATATAATTGAAGTATACAACTTGATGATTTGATGTACTTAATGTAGTTCACCAAAATCAAGTTAATTAACGTACCTCTTACTTCACACGGCTACTGTTTTCTCTCCTTCTTTTTTTGTGGTGATAATACTTAAGATCTGCCCTCTGAGCAAATTTCAAGTGTATGATACAATATTGTTAACTGTAGTCACTATACAAGATGTTTGACCCTTAGAAATATCCTAACTGAATGTCAGCAGTTAAGATCTAAGTATATAGCAGTGTGTTACCTATTCTAAATTTAAATTAGTTGATAGTCTTGGAGACTACTGCAAGAAGTTATTGAAATTCTCCAATTTAATCATAAGTAATTCAAATGATTTGGTTGAACTACAGTCTTGTTAAATTGATCAACTCATCAAATAATATGATTGGTAAAAGTCAAGTTTTGAGGGGCTGGCCCAGTGGTGCAGTGGTTAAGTTTGTGTCTCTGCTTTGGTGTCCTGGGGTTCGCAGGTTTGGATCCGGGGCACAGAGCTACACACTGCTCATCAGGCCACACCGTGGTGGTGTCCCACGTACAAAATAGAGGAAGATGGGTGCAGATGTTAGCTCAGCGACAGTCTTCCTCAGCAAAAAGAGGAAGACTGGCAACAGATGTTAGCTCAGGGCCAAAAAAAGAGTCAATTTTGAGATGTTTGTTACCTGAAATTTTGTTTCTGCCTTGAACTACATTATTAGAATTATCCAAAATCATGTGAATAACCTGACTGAGATTAATAGATTGAGGCACAAAATAGTAGAAAATTGACTGATAGCTATGAATTAATACTAAAATTAATAGAACATGGGATGCTGCAGCATGGTACCCTCAATTTATAAACTATCTAAGACACATTAAAGGAGCTGACACATCTATTTGGAGGGTCAGAACCCAAATCAGGGTTCTTATGAGACGAATCAGTCCAGCTGTGTAGTAAGGAGAGATATATTTAGATGCTATGTCAAATTATTTGTCGTGTTTAACCTTAAATATACAAGATGTTTTTAAAAGTATATTAACAGCAGAAAGATTGCTGACTTAGCCGTTTCTAAGACAGATGTTTCCACTTGGTCCTAATCCATAGTTCTTAAAATTTTGGAGAACTGCTTCATTTCTTTGCCATGATTAAGTAAATAAAAATGAGACTGTACTTGCTAGGGGAAAAGAGAAATGAGTGTTCAGGTACTAAGGTTGGAAGTAGATGATTTATGTACTATAAACTTTACATAGTCATGCGCCACATGACGACGTTTCGGTCAACAACAGACTGCCTGTACGATGGTGGTCCCATAGGATTGGTACCATGTAGCCTAGGTGTGTAGTGGGCTGTACCATCTAGGTTTGTTCAAGTCACTCTGTGATGTTCGCACAATGACGAAATCACATAAGGACGCATTTCTCAGAACGTATCCTCATTGTTAAGTGATGCATGACTGTAAAGTCATCACATACTTTTAATTGTTGGTGAGTTTTTACGTTGTGCAGGTCTGTAGACAGTGATATATCTTCAAGTATATGGTTCATAAAATGGTTGTGGTTAATTTGTCCTGTATTAAATTATATTGTTGGCAAACATAGAATACATAGCTCTTCTCATTATCACATGTATACGTTATGATGTGTGATAGCAGCTGGAAAACATTTTATATTATAAAATTTATACATTTCTTTAGTATTCTTCTTGATGTAGCAAAAAACTAACCCTTTTTAGAAAGACTGTTAACTCATGTTCTCTAAATGTATATACATAGAAAGCCTTTTAATGTGAAAAATTGTTGGGTTTCTGTTCTTATGACTGCAGGAAGCATATGTGCCTCATTTCTTACCCAAAGCTACCAACTGCCAGTTCTTGATACAATGTTTGTACGAAAGAAATATCGAGGCAAGGATTTTGGGCTTCATATGCTGGAGGACTTTGTTGATTCCTTTACAGAAGATGCTCTTGGCCTGCGGTATCCACTGTCTTCTCTCATGTACACAGGTAAATGGATTGAGTTAGAAAACGTTAAGCTTGTCTCAGTGTTGCTTCTGACTTGTGTCTGTGGAATATTGTAAATGTGCATATCTCAATATTAAATAAATTTGAATTCTTTGGCTCCCTAAGGCTTAATTTTACAGATGTGCCCTTATCTCATATATGTGGCTTTTGAGGGTATGGTAGCTCTTTTTAAAAAACTGAAATATAATTCACTAACCATAAAATTCACCCTCTTAAAGTGTACAATTCACTGGTTTTTAGTATATTCACAGCTGTACAACCATAACCACTAATTCCAGAATATTCTCATCACCCACCAAAAGAAACCCTGCGTCAATTAATAGTCAGTCTTCATTCCCCCATTCCTCCGTCCCCTGGCAACCACTGATCTGTTTTCTGTCTCTATAGATTTACTTATTCTGGGTATTTCATATAAATGGAATCATATGATGTGATTATATTATAAGCCCTTTGTGTCTAGCTTCTTTGATTTTGCTAAATGTCACGTCCATATTGTAGCTTGAATCAGTGCTTCATTCCTCTTTACGGCTGAGTAATATTCCGTTGTATAGTTAGGCCACAGTTTGTTTGTCTATCACCAGTTGATGGGCTTTTGGGTTGTTTCCACTTTTTAACTGTTATGAATAACACTGCTGTGAACATTCTGTGGTATTTATGTGAACATTTCTCTTGTGTATGTGTACCCAGGTGGGGATGAAATTGCTGGGTCATATGGTGACTCTATGTTTAATCTTTTGAGGAATTGCCATGCTGTTCTCCAAAGCAACTGCATCATTTTACATTCCCATGAACAATGTATAGGGCTGCAGTTTCTCCATATCCTTGTCAGCACTTGTTATTATCTGTCCTTTGATTATAGCCATCCGGCTGGGTGTGAAGTGGCGTCTCGTAGTTTTGATTTGCATTTGATGTTGAGCATCTTTTCATATACTTATTGGCCATTTCTGTATCTTCTTTGGAGAAATGTCTGCTTAGATCCTTTGACCATGTTTTCTTTGGATTGTTGAATTATTTGTCTGTGAAAAAAAACCTCAGGGGCTGGCCCTGTGGTGTAGTGTAGTGGTTAAATTCAGCATGCTCTGCTTTGGCAGCCTGGATTCACGGATTTTGATGCCACTTGTCAGCCATATTGTTGTGGTGACCCACATACAAAATAAAGATTGGCACAGATATTAGCTCAGGGCTAATCTTCCTCAAGCAAAGAGAGAGGAAGATTGGCAGCAGATGTTAACTCAGGGTGAATCTTCCTCAGCAAAAAATAAATAAGTAAATAAAATTCATTGGTATATGTATGTGTCTTTCTGCCAGTACCATGCTGTTTTGATTGTTATAGGTTTGTAGTATATTCTGAAGTCAGGAATTGTGATACCTCCAGCATTGTTCATTTTTCTCAGGATTGCTTTGGCTATTCTGGGTATTTTGTTGTTCCATATAAATTTTAGGATTCTTTATTCTATTTCCATGACAAACATCATTGGGGTTGTCATTGATTCTGTAGATTGCTTTAGGTAATATGGACATTTTAACTATATGTATTCTTCCAATCCATGAGCATGGAATATCTTTCCATTTCTTTATGCTTTCTTCAGTTTCTTTCAAGAATGTCTTACAGTTTTCAGTGTATACGTCTTTTACCTCCTTGGTTAAATTTATTCCTAGATATTGTATTCTTTTTTGTTACGATTGTAAATGGGATTGTATTCTTGACTTCTCTTTCTCCTAGTTTGTTATTAGTGTATAAAAATGCAACTGATTTTTGTAATTTGATTTTGTACCCTGGTACTTTGCTGTAGTAGTGGATTATTTCCAATAGTTTTCTGGTGAATTCTTCAGGGTTTACTATATAGAGTCATGTCATCTGCAAACAGAATTTTACTTCTTCCTTTCCAGTTTATCCCTTTTATTTCTTTTTCTTTCCTAATTGCTGTGGCCCAAACTTCCAGTACTATGTTGAATAAGAGTGGCAGGAGTGGGCACCCTTATCTTGTTCCTGTTCTCAGAGGAATGGCTTTCAGTTTTTTACCATTAAGTGTGATTTTGGCTGTGGGTTTGTCATATATGGCCTTTATGATGTTGAGGTGCTTTCCTTCTATGCCCATTTTGTTGAGAGTTTTTATCATAAATGGATGTTGGATCTTATCAAATGCTTTTTCTGCGTCTGTTAAGATGATCATGTGATTTTTATTCCTCATTTTGTTAATGTGGCGTATCACATTGATTGATTTGCAGATGTTAAACCATCCCTGAGTCCCTGGAATAAATCCCACTTGATCATGGTGTATGATCCTTTTAATGTATTGCTATATTTGATTTGCTAGTATTTTGTTGAGGATATTGACATCTATGTTCATCAGTGATGTTGGCCTGTAATTTTCCTTCTTTGTGTTGTTGTTTTCTGCTTTTGATATCAGGGTAATGTTGGCCTCATAGAATGAGTTAGGAAGCATCCTGTCTTCTTTAGTTTTTCAGAATAGTTTGAGAAAGAAAGGTATTGTCTTCTTACACCTGTCAGAATGGCTATAATGAACAAAACAAAAAATGACAAATGTTGGAGAGGATGTGGAGAAAAGGGAACCCTCCTACACTGCTGGTGGGAATGCAAACTGGTGCAGCTACTGTGAAAAACAGTATGGAGATTACTCAAAAAATTAAAAATGGAAGTACCATACAATCCAGCCATCCCACTACTGGGTATTTATCCAAAGAATGTGAAATCCACAATTCAAAGAGAATTATGCACCCCTATGTTCATCGCAGCATTCTTCACAGTAGCCAAGACGTGGAAGCAACTCAAGCACCCATTAACAGATGAATGGATAAAGAAGGTGTATTTTATATATATATATATATATAAATATAAAATATATGTATATTTTATATATATAAAATATATTATATGTATATTTTATATATAATATATATTATATATGAATGTTTTACATATATAATATATATATTATATATATACATATATAATGGAAGTACTACTCATAAAAAAGGGAAAGTCATGTAGTTTGCAACAACATGGATGAACCCTGAAGGTATTATGCTAAAGGAAATAAGCCGGACAGAGAAAGGTGAACAGCATGTGATTTCACTCATGTGGAAGACAAGGAGAACTGACTAGTGGTCACCAGAGGTGAAGGGGGTCGGAGGGAGGGCGAAAGGACGAAAGGGGCTCATGTATATGGTGACAGATGAAAACTAGACTATTGGTGGTGAGCGTGATGCAGTCTGTACAGAAACTGATGTATAGTAGTGCACATCTGAAATCATACAATGTTATAAGCCACTGTGACCTCAGTGAAATAATTAAAAAGAAGTTTCAGACATACAAAAAGGTATAAAGAATAAGGTAACAAATATCGTGTACCATCCAGCACCAGCACGTGCCATCACGAGAACGGATCTCTGCCAGTGCAGCTGGGCTCCTGCCTGGCTGGCTCGCTCCCTTCCCTGAAATTGGCACTGTCCTCAGTTTGGCATTTATTTTCCGTATGCGTTTCTCCAGACTTTTAATACATAATGTATATATCCTCCAACAATATGTCGTATTGTTTTACATGTTGAAAAACTTTGTGTAAGTGACACGTACTATAGGAATTCTCTTGCAGTTTGCTTTTTCTCTCATCTTGATGAGATTCATCCGTGGGAATTCATGTAGGTCTGTTTATTTGTTTTCAGTGCTGCTTAGTATTCCGTTTGGGATATACCTTGTGGCCATGGTTTAAAAACTGTTAGTGGATTCATACTTGGATTTGTGTAAAGCCTATGCAACTGCTTTTTTCTTAATGGAGTAAGATTTAATCCTATAAAGTAATTTATTTGAAAACTTTTATAAAATAGAATTTACCATTGATTTTAGTCTAACATCAAATGTTTATTTCCACTGAAAATACATTTTTGTTGTGTTTCCTCCCACTTTTTAATATTGCAAATCTAGAAAACAAGAACTAAGTGTTGTGTGCTCATCTTGAATCACAGTTTCTCTTTAGACCCATCCATGAGAAGGGAGTGAACCGTGTATACCCTTGGATAACCTGAAAATGGGTTTTCCCCTTAATGTCTAATTACTACTTTACTGAATTTGGGGAGGAATGCCAACATGTCCACTGCAGGCACAATCTCTTAATATTTAGTGTTTTCTAGGATTATAATGATAAGTAACCTGAATACCAGGTGAATTACAAGCCATCCTGAGGCGGTGTCCTTCATACAAAATAGAGGGAGATTGGCATAGGTGTTAGCTCAGGGCCCCTTTTCATCAAGCAAAAAGAGGAAGATTGGCAATAGGTGTTAGCTCAGGGCCAATCTTCCTCACCAAAAAACCCCACAAAAAGCCAAAAAACAAATAGATAATGAGTGGCACATATGGATGGGCTTGGTCTCAGTCCACAGTAGGTGATCAGCCAGCTGTAGGATTTGATTTACGTAGTACTATAACATATGTACCCAGAGACATGGAATAAATGACTTCTCGAGAATCTTTTATCCACTTAGAGTTTATCCTGGTGTACCCCATGAGGTACAGATCCAAGTTTATTTTACCTGAGAGATCTGTTTGCCATGGTACCGTGTATTGAATGATTTATCTTTTTTGCACTGATTTGCATTCACATCTATATCGGGGTCAGCAAACAATGGTCCACTGGCCTGCTGACTCTCTTTGTAAATAAAGTTTTACTGGAACACTGTCATGCTTGTTCATTTACGTATTGTCTCTGGCTTCTTTTGCACTAAACTGTCAGTTGTTTAGTTATGACAGTGACCATATGGCCTGAAAGTGTAAAATATTTATTATCTGTCTCTTTAAGAAATAAGTTTGGTAATCCTTAGTGTGGATCCTACGTTAAATTTGTGTGTGTATATGTATTTGTGTATACTTCTCACCTTCCTATTTATTTCTATTAGTCTTTTTTTGTAAGTTCCAGTACTTCACAGTTTTATTTATTTTAGCTTTCGAATATTTGGGAAGACTAGTCATCTTCTCTGTGTAATAGTTCTGACTTTGCTTATTTTTTTTCCTGTATGGACCTCAGAATCTACTTTCTAGATTTTAAAAAACTTCTGTTTAGATTTTACTGGGATCACTGTTTTTTGGTGAGGAAGATTGGCTCTGAGCTAACATCTGTGCCAGTCTTCCTCTACTTTGTATGTGGGATGCCTCCACAGTGCGGCTCGAGCTGTGTGGATCTGTGCTCGTATTGGGTCACTTTTAAACTTACATATTAGCTTATGGAAAATTATCATTGTCTTTGTTTTCTATCCAACAGTATTATAATTGTATGTATAATATGTATAACTGTATGATTTTGTTCAGCTCAGTTAGCATTTAGGTTTTCTCCATACTGGTAACTTAGGAAAAAATATATTTAGGAATTTTATCTTTTTTGTTGCTATTATAAATGTGTTTTCTTCCATTATTTCTTCTATCTGGTGGTTAATTATATACATGAAGGGTATTGGTTTACATATGTATTCATTTTGTTCCCAGCCACATCGCTACGTTTGTACTAACTCCCTGGTTACTTTTCTTGAGTTTCCCAGCATCTGCCTGTTTGTTAGGGCCGGGACGGAAGCCTGGCCTGGTCTCTGCCCGACAGAAATTCTCCTTCCTCCTCTGTCTTGTGGTTCTTCGCCTGTAACGCTCTTATGCTGCATAACCACTTTCTACCCTATATTCTGTTTCTTCGGGTTTTCACTTTAATACTGCTTTGGGCTCTTGAGTTCCTTGTGGATCAACTCTGTGAACATTGCTTCTGTAGCAGCACGCGGTCTAGATCTTTGCACAGAGTGAGTGTGCTCAATACGGGGCTGAAAAGGTTCTATGAGCAAAGAATGTCCCACGAGTTTGGAGACATTTAGCATTGGGGAATGTCTGTGGAGAGGTGTAGGGCCCACACCACAAAGCGCGGGCTTTAGAAGAGTCATGTGGCCGGAGTGACTTCCTCGTGCTGCCTGTGGAACGGCGGCGAGTGGACAAGGCCTCCCCCTTCCGGGGGGGCAGTGGCCAGTGCTGCACACCTGACGGGCGCTCGCACCTTCTCCACCACTGGGCTGAGCGGTGGAAGTGTGAGAGCTCGCTTCGTCTGCCCGTGACTCTGGCGAGACGCATCTGAATTAGGACCTTCAACTCTAGTCACCTTTTAAAAACTCTTCCCTTTGGGCCTCAGACTTATTACGCAAGGCGTGCTCTACTGCGTTGGTCCTTTTAATTCAGACAGAGGGCTCACTGTGGCCTGTTGTGTTGATTTTCTCCAGCTTCTCCCTTCCTAATAGGTATGGAGACTAAAGCCAGGAAACATGAGAAATATTTTCGAACATGCAGGAAAAAACCCGAGAAAATAGTATCCTAGTGTCTGTGTAGCCAGTATCCTACAAATTGAAGATTTTTCCATATTTGTTTTCATTTATTTTTAGAGAGAACTAAATAGAACATTGTAGATACAGTTGACCGTCTCTTTGGACTCCTCCATAATCCCATTCTCCTTTCCTCCCAGAGATGATTGCATCCTGCAGTCGGTGTAAATCCTTCCTGCCCATGGTTTCCTACTTGTGGCTATGTCCATAAATACTGTAAAGCATTATTTAATGTGCTTTTTTTATTCAAAAAATTTTAAAGTTTTTTTGTGATAAAACGTACATAACATATATCGTTTTAACTATTTGTACATGTGCGATTCAGTGGCATCAGTCACATTCGCAGTGCTGTGTATCCATCACCGCTATGTCCAAACCTTTTTCGTCGTCCTCAACATAAACTCTGTGCCCTTTAAACATAACTCCCCCTTTCCCTTTGCCCTGTTCTCTGGTAACTTCCTTCCTGCTCTCTGTCTTGATGAATTTGCCTTTTCTAGGTACTTCATTCGTGTAAGCGGAATCATAGAGTATTTGTCCTTTTTTGTCTGTCTGACTTCACTTAGCGTGATGTTGCAGGTCCATCCATGTAGCATGCATCAGAATTTCATTTATTTTCACAGCTGAGTAGATTTTCGTTGTGTGACTGTATCGCGTCTCGTTTATCCGCTCCTCAGTTGGTGGACGCTGTTGTTCCTGACTTTTGGCTGTTGTGAGTGATGCTGCTGTGGACATTGGTGTGCGGGGCCCTGCTTTCCATTCCGTTGGATGTGTCCTTGAGGGTGAAGTTGCTGGGTTCTCTGATGATTCCGTGTTTAACGTCTGGAGAAATTGCCGCTGTTGTCCACAGAGGCTGCATGTTCTGTTTAATGTGTTTTTGAACTTTTCGTAAGGGACATAATTGTGTACATATACTAACTTGCTTTTTTACTGACTTTGTAAAGATACATGTAGCTGTAGTTTATTTGTTGTCACTGCTGGATATTATTTATTGTGCGCATGTAATAATTTATTCATAGATCCCCCAGTGATGGGCACTTAGGTTGTACCCCCACCCCAGTTTAAAAAGTCCTGTAATGAGCATTACAAATGCCATCTTGTGCTTTTGTGTAAGTCATGAGGGTATATACCTGCAAGTAGAATTGGATCATAAAATATGTCTCTTCGACCTTGCTAACCATTGCAGGATTGTCCTCACACAGCAGAGGGTGTTATGATGATCTGATGGGCTTGGAAATGGTGTCTTGTCATTTCATCTTATATTTCCTTGGCAGCTGGTGAGATTTATCATCTTTATCTTTTTTAGTGACCATCAGGTTTTATTATGTGTGAATTTCCTGTTCATAGCCTCTGCCATTTTTTCTTTGGAATTATTTTGTCTTTCTAATTCAATTTTAGGCATTTATTTTTACATGCTCAGAATACTAATCCTTTGTTTTATTCAGAGTGTCTCCTAATCTGTGTCTTTATGGTATTTTTAAATCTAAAACCAAGTAGTCCACACAGCAGCCACTGACGTAAATTCGACAGAAGTCTAAGTTAATTACACACAGTTTGAGCCCTCAGCAGCCACGTGTGGCTAGTGGCTCCTGCATTGGACATTGCTGATGTGGGACGTGTCCATCAGTGTGGAAAGTTCTGTTGCATAGTCCTGATAGAGAGTCTTCAACCTTAACGGTCAGGGTTATCATAATATCTCATTAGGGATTGTAATTTTTGCATCTTTTGTAAGAAATCCTTCAGTACTCCAGGGTCCTAGAGGTATTCGCTTATGTTTTCTTTTAAAAATTTTGCCTTTCATAATAGGTCTTAGACTTCATCTAGAATTTATTTATTTTTTTTAAGTTTATTTTATTTTTTTGTGAGGAAGATTGTCCCTGAGCTAACATCTGTGCCAGTCTTCTTCTATTTTGTTTGTGGGATACTGCCACAACATGGCTTGATGAGCGCTGTGTAGGTCTGCACCCAGGATCTGAACACATGAACCCTGGGCTGCCAAAGCAGAGCACGCAAACTTAACCACTATGTCACCAGGTTAGCCCATAGAATTTATTTTTATGAATGATGTTGATCTGAGATTAGGATCTGACTTCATTTTTTTCCTATATGGATTTTTATTCTAGAATCTTTTTTTAAAATTTTTTTTGCTGAGGAAGATTTGCCCTGAGCTAACACCTGTGCCATTCTTCCTCTATTTTGTACATGGGTCACTGCCACAGCATGGCCACTGACGAGTGATGTCGGTCCACGCCCAGGAACTGAACCCCAGGTTGCCAAACTGGAGCATGTTGAACTTAACCACTAGGCCATGGGGCTGCCCTAATTCTAGTGTAATTTTAATAGTTTATCCATTCTTTGCTGAGATGTAATGCTTCCTTTGTCAATTGCCAAGTTTTGGTGTGTGTGTAGTTCTTTCCAGGTGGGGTTTTTTCTGGTATTTTAATTTTTCTTCTTCCTATTCCTTCTTCTCTTCCTCCTCCTCTTCCATATCCTATGTCAATACCAGGTTGTTTTTATTACAGTGGCTTTATGATGATTCTTGATATCTGCTACGATAAGTCCTTCTCATTTTTTTTGTCTTCAAAATTAGCCTGAATATTTTTTCTTAACCCTTTGTTTTTTCATTTTGAATTTGGGATCAAATTTTGTCAAGTTCCATTAAAAAATAAACTCTGGGGGGCTGGCCTGGTGGTACAGTGGTTAAGTTTGTGTGCTCCACTTTGGTGGCCGGGGTTCGCCTGTTTGGATTCTGAGGATGGACCTACACAGTGCTCATCAAGCCGTGCTGAGGCAGCGTCCTGCACAGAAGAACTAGGAGGACTTAGAAGTGGGCTGTACGACTGTGTGCTGGGGCTCTGGAGAGAAGGAAGGACAAAGGAAGATTGGCCACACATGTTAGCTCAGGGCCAGTGTTCCTTAAAAAAAAAAGTTGACCTGCAACTAAGATATACAACTATGAACGGGGGCGGGGGGGGTTAGAGAAGGGGGGGGGGGGGGGGGGGGGATTGGCAACAGTTGTTAGTCCAGGTGCCAATCCTTAAAAGAAAAAGGATGAATGGCAAGAGTTGTTAGCCCAGGTGCCAGTCTTTAAAAAAAAAAAAACAAAAAAAGTCTGTTGGGATTTTGTTTAAAATAGCATGAACTTTACAGAATAATTTGGTGAGAATTGATGTTTTTACACTATTGAGTCTAACAGTCCTTTTATTCAATTCTTGTATGTCCCTCAGTAATATTTAGTAATTGTCTCTTTAAAGGTGAAGCACGTCTTTTATTAGGATTTTTATTGAGTGGTCACGTTAAGACTTTAACTTGGAGTGTTATTTAGGGTTTTTCTTCATAAATGAGACAGATGTGTAATTTTCTTTTCTCAAGTTACCGTGGTGTTTCTGGTGTCAAGGTTATGCTAACCCCATCGAGTGAGTTCTGCAGCTTACTTTCCGTCTTCTTTGTTTTTGCCAAACAGTTGATATTTGGGGTTCCTAGAAAATTCTAAATGTGTTTTTCAGCTTGCAAGCAGTATTTTGAAAAGTATCCAGGAGACCATGAGCTCCTTTGGGAAGTTGAAGGTGTGGGACACTGGTACCAGCGAATGCCAGTCACCAGAGCGTTGCAGAGAGAAACACTTAAAATTACAGGTGAGAATGTTTTTGGGTTGAGCACGTGTCCAGCTTAAAAAGCGGTGCCTGACGATGCTTGTGTCTCACAGTCTAGGGCAGCAGTGTGACCTCTCTAGGAACAGGCCCTGTTTCCTGAAGTTTGAATTTTTGTTATGTATTTACATTGAGTCACTGATAATAAGAGGACCTAGGAGAGCCCAGCAGAGCAGAACCGTCCAGTAGGAGTTGGTGGGTAAGAAATGGACACAGATTACTGACACAGCCTAGACAGGCATCCGGGGCTCAGAGGGGTCCCCAGCCTCACGCCGCTCTCCTCAGAGTCGCCAGGTACGCACGGCGAAGACCGTCGCTGCGAGGTTTCAGTAGAAGCTTGTGGTGAAGGGGAGCCACACACTGGATGTTCAGCACCCTCTGTTCAGGCTGCTCTTCAGGGCTTTTGTGAAAATCAGTACAAACAGTGTTACAGTTAAAACCAAGTACTGATTGGGTTACAATTTTTAAAATTCTTCTACACACAGCAGTTTCTCAAAATGAAGCTAAAAGACCTGTGTCTGGAGAATATGGTCTTGCGTCTGTTCCAGAATATGAAGCAGGAACTGAAGACAATCAGCCTAGTGAGATGCAGCTAACGGTAGGTACACCGGATGTTTATTGTAGGAAATAGCCATTTTTCTGTTTCTTGAAAATAGGTTCAGCTAATATTTAATTTTTTTAATGTTATAGTCATTCAACAAACTATGTAATTGCTACTGTGTTAGTTTTCTTGGCATCTTCTGTTAATTAGTTACTGAGGGCTTAATTTTCTTTGAAAAATAATTTTGAATACTACATATAATATAGAAGAAAATAAAAATCTGTAATGCCACTACTTCAGATATAGCAACTGTTAATTTTTGTATATGTACTTAATGTTTACTATAAAACATGTATCTACATACATTTTATTTTTGTTTTTATTCTTTTATGCTGCTTCTGCTTTTTGCCATTAAAGTAATATTATAAGCGTTTTCCGTGGCATTACTTTTTTTTTGATGGGAAAGATTTGCTCTGAGCTAACATCTGTTGCCAGTCGTCTTCTTCCCTCCCCCCGCTTCCCAAAGCCCCAGTACGTAGTTGGATATTCTAGTTGTAAGTCCTTCTAGTTCTTTTTTTTTTTTTTTTTTTTGAGGAAGATTAGCCCTGAGCTAACCACTGCCAGTCCTCCTCTTTTGCTGAGGAAGACTGGCCCTGAACTAACATCCGTGCCCATCTTCCTCTACTTTATATGTGGGACGCCTACCACAGCATGGCTTGCCAACCGGTGCCATGTCTGCACCCGGGATCCGAACCAGCGAACCCTCGGCTGCCCCTAAGTCCTTCTAGTTCTTCTATGTAAGCTGCCACCATTGCATGGCTACTGACAGATGAGTGTTGTGCTTCCACAACGGGGAGCTGAACCCAGGCCGCTGAAGCAGAGTGCGCTGAACGTTACCGCTAATCCATCAGGGCTGGCTCCATGGCATTACTGTTTTAAAACATGATTGTTAAATGGCAGCACACTCTTCTACTATATATGTAAATACCATCATTTATTTCCTTAACATATTATACTTGTTTTTTTACATTTATAAGTGGCCCAGCAGCGAACACATTTATACAAGCGTCCCTGTGCATATATAATCATTTCCTTGCACAGGTAAATTTCTAGAAGTGGAATTAGTAGTAAGTCAAAGGATTAGGAAGTTATTGTAGGAAGTTTGAGGCTGTATGTGCTAGGTCTGTGTAGATCATAATGCACTTGGCAAATACTAGGAAACCTGAAAGCAGAAGCACAGGTCCCATTACCACACTCCAGAGGACTGAGCAGGTACTCTTCTAGAACTTACCTGATATTAGTATCAAGTGCATTGATGGGCTTCTAGAAGTCCCTTTTATGCAGTGTTCTGTTGGGATGGGAGTTATTACAGTTGTAAGTTGTACACGGGTATCTGATTGTGTTTTTAGTGAGTGTTGAATATGTCTGTGTAAACATGCATGCATTTCAGAGACATGCGCTTTGGGGAATTGTTTGTGCCTTTTATTTCCTGTCTTAATTATCATGAGCATTGACTATTTGAGTGAAAATTTGTGGAACGTTTTTAAGGATGATATGAATAATATCACTATATATAAGGAGTTAGATTTTTTGTTTTTATTTTTTCTCCATTTGGAACTTCAGACTGCAGGATTAGCCTCAGTTCTATGACAGTGCCTTCCCAGTTCCTCAGATGTACTCGATTCATTTGCTGTTGGTCAGATACCGTAAGACCAGGGAAAGCAGAAAAATCTGCTCTTCCCATTCGTGTGGTGAGAGCAATGATTTACTTTAATATTGAGCCAAATAATTTTAAGTGTGTCGTTTTAGTGCAACTATATTAAAATTGCACCATGTCATGAGGTTGGCAGCGTAAATGAGATTTCTTTCATTTTGGGAATTCATATTATTCATGTTTAATATTTTAATTTGTTCAAGGAAAGTATTTCTCATGTTCAACTATTTCATATTTCTTTCTATCAGTAACCGCATGGGGAAGTGGTTTTGTTTGTTTATTTTAACTACATGATGTGGGTTTTTTTTAGCTTTATTGAGGTGTAATTGACATAACAATCGTATGTATTTAAGATGTGCAATTTGATGTTTTGATACACATTGTGAAATGATCACTACATGATTTATTCTTTAGATGATGGTTTTTCTATTTGCGTTTTCCTATTTTTGAACATAAAACATTACATGTACTTCTCTCACGATACTTTTTGTACCTTTTATTTATTCGTCTTTATGTCTTAACCTTAGCCAGTTGAACTGCAGGCTCTGGAAGACAGGATTTTTACCTTAGTCCTTGCAGTTGCTCCCTTGTTTGTCTGCGTCCTGTAAAGAGGCCATCTTGAAGCCTATGTGCTGCTATACTGTGAGGTTTCGATAAGTGTGTGGTGAGTGAATGGATAGCAGTCTGTATAGTAAAGTAGGTACTGTGGCAAGCACTGGACATACAAGGGTATGGTTTTCATCAGCTCGGGAGAAGTAGATGGCCCATTATTGGAAAGAGATAAGTAAACAGATGTCCTTCAGGATACTAGTTCCTTAATCGAGCAGATAGCGGGTGATTGAAGGTGCGTAGCACAGTAGGACTGGCTCTCCCTGAGGACTGGAGTAGGTAAGGTGGGAACTGAGCTGACTTTTGAAGGGTGCCTTCGGGCTCTGTGACAAAGGTTGTTAGGGCATTCCAAAGGATAGCGTGTAAAAAATGCAGGCGTGAAAGAAAGGGGCATGTTTGGTATGTAAGACGTATTTGGTATTGAAGAGTTGGGGAGTTTGTATTCTAGACAGCAATAAAACGGGAAAGCTTGTTTTTTAAAGCAAAGGAGTGGCACAATTTGTGATTCGGAAGCATTGCTGTCATTGGGGCGAGGGGGTCTCAGGGCATGCGGTTGGGTCTCAGGGCATGCGGTTGGGTCTCAGGGCATGTGGTTAGAGCGAAGGGTGCAGTGAGGAGGCTGTTGGAATAGTTCACGTTAAAGGAGATAAAGACCTGAGCTACAGCATTGGTCAGACGAGGGGGCAGCTTTGAGAGATTGTTCAGAGTGGAACTGACAGGCTTGGTGGTTGATTGAATGAGGATAGGGAGAAGTCGTTACCGCCTCACGGGTTTTTGGCTAGAATGGTTGACTGAATTGTTATTGCCGTTAATCAAAACAGGGAATAATATTGGGAAAAGAGAAGAGTTCCATTTGAGACAGGTTGGACGTGAAGTTGGAGGAAGTATCCACTGGGGAGATATTTCATTGGAAGTAGAGCTTTTGGAATCAGGAAAGAAGTTGAGGAGGTTAAATGGTATTTTCGGATTCATCAGCAAGTAGCTGTTGACGTAAAGGTGGTAGATAAAGTCAGGCAGGGAGGGCACGTGGGCTGGGGCGAGAAGGGAGCTAAGGACAGAACACTGGGAGACTCCAGTGTGGACCACTGCAACATACGAGGCGGCTTGCTGAGTTCTCAGGCTCGTAATAAACTGAGGCTTGACATAGCCTTTTATTACTTAAGTAAGTTTTCTTAGTTGGTGAATAGTGAGTACAAAAAGTGCTATTTGGACAACGTTTTAAAATATTGTTTTTGACACTGAATGAAGATCCATTGGGAGAAAAAATGAGGTGAAACTTTTGGTTTTAATCTGTATTTCTGTTTTAGATTGATTCTCTAAAAGATGCCTTTGCAAGCACTTCTGAAGGTAAGAATCAGCTGGTCTATCAGTAAGCGTTTGAGACACTGAGAATTAGGGTGTGGGGGTGTGTGTCCGTCCATCCGTCCCTTGGAGCAATTGCAGATTTATCTGAAAATCTAGATTTAGATCTGGAAGCTACCTAAATTTAGAAATCTAAATCTAGAATTTATTATAAATTTTAGAATTTATTCTAGATCTAAATCTAGAATTTATCTAAAACCTAAATCTGGCTTCTAATGCCACCACTGCTGCCGATGTTGCTGTGTGAACAGAGTAAGCCGCCATGCCTCTCTTTTCCTCTCCTGTAGAACAGAGATGGTAATGTCTACTTTGTTTATTTCCCAAGATGATTGGGAGAGAATGTAAGTGAAATGCAGAAACACTTTGCAGAGCTCAAGGTAACATAGAAATGTGAGGAAGGAATATTGACAAAGTCATTTCATAACTCAGAAAAAGACACTGATATTGTTTCTTAGCCTGATGTGAGAGAGAGAGGGAGAGTGTGATGGTGAGGGCGTATGTCAGCTAGCATAGTTCTTGCCTCGCTGTGTATTTTCATGTGACCCTTTGAATGCATAATTAATTGTACTTGCTGTCTTTCTCAGGTCATGATAAAACACCTGTTTCCACTCGTACTCGGAGTAGTCAGCTAAAGCGGCCAAAGATTGGAAAGCGTTTTCAGGATTCTGAGTTTAGTAATTCTCAAGGGGAAGATGAAAAGACTCCCCAGACCTCACCTACAGCTTCAGTAAACAAGTAAAGTGTTGTTTATGTTACTGTCATCATTTGGTTTATTCTTTGTTTTTATTTTTTGGGGAAGAAGATTGGCCTGGAGCTAACATGTGTTGCCAATTTTCCTCTTTTTACTTGAGGAAGATTGTCCCTGAGCTAACATCTGTGCCAGTCTTCCTCCACTCTGTGTGGGGTGCCGCCACAGCATTGCTTGATGAGCAGTGTGTAGATCCATGCCTAGGATCTGAACCCTTGAACCCTGGGCTCCTGAAGCAGAGTGCTCCAACCTAACCACTATGCCACCAGGCCGGCCCCTGGTTTATTCTTTTCATTTTACTAGTATTTAGTACTTAAGTTGGAGGCAATGATTATATTGTTTGTGTAGCAATGACATTGGTATAGGAGTTTTGTTTGAATTCTACAAGATTATTGATTACACCTGCCAGTGGTGACGGTCACTTTGATGGTGCTGTAGGGAGAAAGTGCTAGTAAGAAAGTGGAATAAACTCACCATTGAATCTCTCATGTGTGAAATCCAAGAGAATGTTCTAGTGATTATATTATCCCAAATGAGTCACCAACTTTGAATTTGACAACAGCTGTAGTTTTTAGTAATGCTTGAGGTTTAGTCAATTTAAAAAACCCTCAATTTGTCTTTGTAACTGATTCACTTTACTGGGTTATGGGCTATAACATACAGTAGCGATAGCCATAAACGGTGCAGACAGCTGCTCCAGGAGTGAAGAGCCGCCCGAGTAGCAGAGCAAGTGCTCCGACTGTGCCCTCTGTCTGTCTGGAAGAAAGCGAGAATGTAAATTTCATGTTAAATTAGACTTTCGTCCTCACCGTCCTACAGACTCCTCCTGAGTCAGCCGTTCAGAGCGTTGCCACGTTAGCTGTGGAATTATTTTACTCAGGTGGAGGGTTCTGTAGCTATGCTAACTTCATCATGTAAATAATTTTAAATTTGGTAATTGAGTAAGAATATAAATATTTTGGTGAAAAATCCATGAACAGGCAAATATAAGTAAATATTTAAATCTGGTAATTTGTGAAAAGAGGAATAAGAGTTTTCTCACTGAGCAACATTTTGATGTAATACCCTTTTTAGAAGGGAATGTAACAGTACATTTTAAATTGGACATCCCACAATTATTATGGAATCAGGACAGTAACAGTAAGACTGAGTGCTTGAATGCTTACTCAGACACTACGAAGAACGAAACTCCTCTTTGCCCTTGAAGAACTGATGGCCTAGTGGTTTCTAACACACATACTGTCCCTGTGACACAGGTTAGGAGGGCTGCAGGGTGGACTGTGACGGCGCCATAACAGAAGTGCCGGATGCTTGGGGTCAGAGGAGAGTGTGATGGATTCTGATTGGGGGATGGAGAGACTTGGCATTTGGACCAGGGCTTCAGAGATAAGTAGAAACTCAACAAGCAGAGCTGGGAGAGAAGACATTCTGGTCAAAGGGTCCACAAGCTCTAGTCCATAGGCCACGTCTGGCCGCCACCTGGATTTGTAAATAAAGTTCTATGGTCACACATCCCTGCTCATTGGCTTGTGTGTTATTATGGCTGCTTTTGCTTTCCAGTGGTGGAGTTGAGTTGTTGTTTAGAGACCATATGGCCCGCAAAACCCAAAGGAGAAGTTTGCTGACCCCTGCTCTACACCAGGGCTGTCCAAAGAACCTTCTGTGATGCTGGGAATGTTCTGTGTCTGCCCTGCCCGGTGTGGCAGCCACTGCCCATTGTGCCCGTTGAGCACTTCAGGTGTGGCTTGTGCCACTGAGGAACTGAATTTCTAATTTCATTTAATGTTAGTTAGTGTAAATGATGACGTGTGTCCCGTGGCTGCTGTTACTACACCCTGCAGGTCTAGACTCCAGGAGTAACATGAGCAAAGGCACAGAGCTGGAAGGAAGGTCGGTGAGGGTGAGTGATGTGTAAGGTAAATGGTAGCATCCGGTGGGAGATAGCGATGCAAGGGTCTGGTTATGCTAGGCTTTGAAAGCGGGTGCGCTTTATTCTCTAAACCGTGGAGAACCCTAGAACCGTCTGAGCCAGACTGTCACAGCTACAGGTACGTGTATTAGAAACAGCTCTGAAAACCTTACTGAAGAATGTGCAGGGGGGAGGGTGAGTGGGAACAAGTCACAGTGGTCCAGAGGGACCTGGGGCTTGAAGTAGGGCCATGAAAATGGGAATAGCAAGTTAGGGGTATGTTTGGAAGATATTTTGGATTTGTTGTCCGTAGAGGATGAAGCCATATCATTTATTGTCCATGGAGAATGAAAGCGGCACTACTGATAATTACGCCAGTGCTGCGACCAAAGGTGTAGACTGGACTGTCCCTGGTAAAGGGGGTATGCGTTCATCCTGATAGAGCGGGACCTAGTCAGATGTGGACGGAGCGAGAGAGGGGCCGAGAGTACGTGCTGGAGAAGATGGTGATGTTAACCAAACTGGAGAAGGTAGGACCGAGAACACATTTATAAGATGAAGAGGTTGGTTTTGAACCTGTAAAATTTGAAGTTGTTGACTGAAGCACAGTTGATTCTCTAAAGTTTTACTTTATTGACAAATCCCTGGAATTTTATATTCATCCTTAATAAGACAAGTAAGAACGGTTTTCTTTTGTTTTGTAGATTGGAGTCCACGGCACGCACCTCAGAGAGCTCAGAGGAATTCCTGGAAGAAGAACCTGAACAGAGTGCGATCGAGTTTGAGGATGAAGGTAGCGATAAAGAGGCACGGCCCATGCCGGAAACCCAGCCTACCCCGGACAAGCAGGACGGTGAAAAGGTGTGAGGCCACTTCGTAAATGAAACAGTGGAAGTAAACGGAAGTTTAACTGTCATGATCATATATTGTCAGAAAAATATAATGATGTATTTTAGAGCCTTAACAGAAATTGTGTTCAATGTTAAAAAACATGTGTCTGTATTATGCAGGATCGGGTTGTGGAGTTGGGGAGAGGATGAACTTACAAGTATCATTTTATATTTCAAACCGAGTTTGTGAAAGGGTGACTTATAGCGAAGATGAAAGAAAGGATGTTTAGGTAGTAAGGTCTCTCAGTGCATTTAAAATATAAATTAATTTGTGGGATTAAACATACTTAAGAAGTGACACGAAGGATGTGACTGTGAGGTCTGCCTTGTAGAACCAGTTAGAATGCCTTGAAGTAGGCACTCAGTTGCACCCTTATTTTGGGTAGAAGGATAAAAGTAGTTGTCTAGAAAAAAATATCTAAGACTACAATTGATTTACAGATTCCTGGAAAAATAGCTAAATTCATTTTTTTTTTTTAACGCTAGAAACCAAATAGGAAAATCGTCTTTGACTAAGTATCCTCTGCGTCTGGCCTGCCTTCTGCACCTCCTCCAGTGTTTTTCTGTGTCTTCTTTTTTCTTCTTCTCTGTCCATTTCCTATCCTTCTCTTTTTTTTCTTTAATATCTTTAATCTTTTCCTGTCTGCAGATTCCTTATTTCTTCTTTCATATGTACTTAAGTTTCTTTAACAATCTTTTACCTGTTTGCCAAGTCTAGCCAGCCCCTGAACAAATGAAACTACGTCATGCTTTTATTTTCTTAACTTAAAGCTCCTGCTTCCTCTACTTCGTGAAACTAGTTTTAAGTGGCATTTTTTTCTTTTCTTATAGAAAATTGGGAAAATAAAGCACATGTTTTAAAAAGGGACTTACATGCATCTAGATGTTTATGGGAATATATATTTGTGTTTTTTTCTCTTTTAAAGAGAAAAGAAATTGCTTAAGATTTCTTTTTTTGTTTTTTTAAGATGTTATTTGTCCTTTTTCTCCCAAAGCCTGCTGGTACATAGTTGTATATTTTAGTTGTGGGTCCTTCTAGTTGTGGCATGTGGGACGCCACCTCAGCATGGCTCGATGAACAGTGCCATGTCTGTGCCCAGGGTTCAAACCGGCGAAACCCTGGGCCACTGAAGCAGAGCGTGCGAACTTAACCACTCGGCCACGGGGCAGCCCCAAGATTTCTTAGTATAACTTAAGATTATACTGTACACACTTTATGTCGTGTGTTTCCTGTGTCACATGGTACACTGCGCACATGCTCCCATGGGTCACCAGGGCACTCCCATTCCACTGCCATCTTCCTCGAGATTCTCCAGTCCCTGGCTTTCTAACACTACTTTATTTTTATTTCTTGGTTTTCCAATCTCTGAAGTTTTGCTGTGTTTCGTTTGTTTTTTAAAGCTTGGCACCTGAGCTAACATCTGTTGTGGATCTTCTTTTTTCTTTTTCTTATTCTTCTTCTCCCCAAAGCTTCCCGGTACGCAGTTGCATGTTCTAGTTGTGGGTCTTTCTAGTTGTGGCATGTGGGATGCCGCCTCAGCATGGCCTGATGAGCGGTGCTATATCCGTGCCCAGGATCTGAACCAGCGATACCCTGGTCCGCCAAAGTGGAGCACGCGAACTTAACCACTCAGTGACTGGCCGGCCCTTTTGGTTTTGGTTTTAATTACTTTTTGTCTGTTCTGCTTCCTGCTTTTTCCCCTTTATTTGTGGACATTCTAGAAGACTCAGTTCTTGGCTTTCTGCTCTTTGGTTCATGCTCTCTCTTTTGAAAACAAACACGCTCTAATGGCTCAACTGTTACCTCTGTGGGGATGACCAGTAACTCTGGACTTTAAATATGGATCCAGACTGTAGTCCCATAATGTTACTTGCCTTCTGAAAATTCCTATTTAGACAGATGTCTGTCATCATCTTAAGTTCAGCATAATCTCTGTTCCTTCTTAACACTTCTGTATTGAGCCTTTTTTCCTGTTTCTTACTTTCTTCTGTTCCCAAACCTAGAACTTGAAGGACTGAGTTTTTCTCTTCTGTTGCTTCTGACTTTCAGTTACTCACCAAAATTCTGTTTAAGCTTTTGCTCTCTTCTCATTTTCTTCCTTTGAATATTTCACCCACTCTAGTTGGTCCTTGTGTGAGTTTTATTATAATTACCTTCTATGTGCCGTCAGTTCTGTATACCATCTGGCTAGATTAATTTTTCTAAGTGTCTGATTTCAGTATCCCTTTGGAAAACTTTCAGGGGTCCTATGTAATCCAGCCAAATCTATTTCTGAACGCCTAAGTGCATCAGTTTCCTAATTTTTAAAATGGTAGTAAAATGCCCTCTAATTATTAAGAAGTCTTGTAACCTGGTAAACATTGGAAGAAGAGAAATGGGAGGGTTTATGTTATCAGATGACTTTTCCGTATTTTAACGTGATGTCAGGAGCAGGATTGTTCATAAATGACCCACCTTGACTGGACAGTGAGCTAACAGAGATTGCGGGCTCTCTAATCCCAGAAAGAGGCTGTACGCAAACTCAGTTTCCCACAGACTGGTAGTGCTTCTTGCCCCTGGCAGGGTGAGCTGTGACTTCCTGCAGGCCCCAGAGCGCCCAAGTGCTGAACAGCTGGTGTGCTGTAAAGAGCTGGTGCCAAACGGAGACCCTTTCTCTGTTGCCTCTTTACTGCAAAGGTTCCTCCCATGATTGCCCTATAAGAAGGGAGAGCCAGAAAGTGGCAGGGGCTCCTCACTGAGTTTCAGACCCACACTTCGTGTCCTGGTCCTGTCCTCTCTCCATGGGAAGAGGGGAGTTTGGAGTACTTAGGGATTCTTGTCTTTTACTCACCGGGCTGCCTAAGTTCCCCTTTCGCCCAGTAAGACTATTCCTTAACCCTGCCCTAAATGTGGTAGCATTTATCTCGAGTCCTGGCGCTTGACAGGTAGGGGCTGAGAATGGACCCACCTTGCATGACAAATAAGTTAGTGTCATCGTTTCCTGACTTATTCTTTTCCCCTGATGGTGTAGGAGTCTGAACTAGAGCCTGTGAATGGTGAGATAGTGGATGATACGCTTAAGACCTCGCTGACAACTGAAGAGGAGGACTCCGCTAGTGAGGTTTTAGATGAAGAATTGAAACTGCAGTCTTTCGATTCCGGTGAGGACTCTGCTACTCTTGTTCCGCTGGTGGTGGAATCTTCCAAACCCTCTGAGGCTGTTGCCCAGGAGAAGGTAAGGGGGGAATAACCTACTTTTTTATAGTTAAGGTGTTCCGCTGTTGACGACATGCTATGGGCAGTGTGGTATACATATTTTCCTCCTCTTTAACATGTACAGTCCTTCAGGAAAGTTAAATTTTATACTAGATTTGGTATTTTAAGAAGATGCAATCAGTAATATTCCATAAATTCAAACCTTTGTAACCTTGTTTATTCTTATCTGACTTATGGTAACAAAATGAATAAATGTTTAGAAAAATGGACAAATCATTATGTACGAAATATTTGAACACCTGTTGCTTACACAGTCTGTGACCAGTACAGTCAGTTTAATTAGATTAGATTATAGTCATGTGTCACTTAATGATGGGGACATTCTGAGAAATGTGTCGTCAGGCACTTTTGTTGTGTGAGCATCACAGAGTGAACTAACACAAACCTGGATGGTGTATAGCCTACTGCACACCTAGGCTGCATGGGTGAGTCCTACAGGACCACCATCAGGTATGTGGTCCGTTGTTGACTGAAAGGTGGTTACGTGGTGCATGACTGTAGTGGGGAAAACTTGATGGAGTATTTTAAAATAAATCTAATTTTTATTTTTGAATATTCCAATTTAAGGCTAAGAAACTATTGTATAGTGTTATTTTATTAGTATCTCACATAAATAAATGAATACAATTTCCACTGTCCTCACTTATCATCTCATGAAACCACAGTCAAAGTTAGTGGAGTGGCACAGTGTCAAGTCCCAGGGGACTCCTGGTTCTGGCTCCAGTGACACCCAGAAACTAAAAACTCTTGAGTTGATTCATGATTTTGAAGAATCTTTTTTTTTTTTTTAAAGATTTTATTTTTCCTTTTTCTTCCCCAAAGCCCCCCAGTACATAGTTGTATATTTTAGTTGTGGGTCCTTCTAGTTGTGGCATGTGGGATGCTGCCTCAGTGTGGCTTGATGAGTGGTGCCATGTCCGCACCCAGGATTCAAACCAGCGAAACCCTGGGCCGCCAAAGAGAGTGTGCGGACTTAACCACTCAGCTATGGGGCCAGCCCCTGAAGAATCTTGATATGAAGTTTAAAATGTCTTAAGTACTTTTTGAGGTAAAAATACCTATTTTTTATTTTTGCTGAGGAAGATTCACCCTGAGCTAACTTCTGCCAGTCTTCCTCTTTTTTTTCCTTGAGGAAGATTTGCCCTAAGCTAACATCAGTGCCAGTCTTCCTCTTTTTTGTATTTGGGTCACTGCCACAGTGTGGCCACCAATGAGTGGTATAGGTCCATGCCTGGGAACCAAACCTGGGCCGCTGAAGCGGAGCTCACTGAACTTAACCAGTAGACTGTGGGGCCGGTCCCTAAAATACTTTTATTGTATCTTTAAACCAAGGACGTAGTGTGTCCAGTTATCACGTTAAGATAATTTTGAAGAGATTGAGTTATATCCAGAATCTGTACATGTGATTGACAGAAGTAACGAGCACTGAGTTCTTTGAAGTGCAGTTCCGTATCGTTGCATATTAGTGGCTGAGAATAATTTATGTAAGAACTATATTGCAAAAGTTTGTTCACCAGGTTTTTTGTTTTCAGACCTCACATATAACTGACTCAGAAATGTTGCTAGAGGAAGGCCCAGCTGATGAAAAGGGGCACCCCGAAGAGAAACTGCCACTAGTTTCAAGAAAGAAAGCGCACTTTGGGAGTTCAGACAGTGTTGCTGCTATCCCAAATGAGGAGCGGTCTGACAGTGGTTTTCCAAACTCTGTGATGACTGAGTTTTCTGAGGAATCCATCTCTGAAAATCTGTCCCCCAACACCACTTCCTCACTGGAAGACCAGGGCGAGGAGGCGGCTCCCGAGCCCCAGGAGCCGGTGGCGGCCCTCCAGCAGAGTTCTCTGATAGAGGTCGAACTCGAAGACGTGCCCTTTTCACAGAACGCGGGACAGAAGAACCAGTCGGAGGAGCAGTCGGAGGCGTCTTCGGAGCAGCTGGATCAGTTTACACAATCAACTGAGAAGACTGTGGACAGCAGCTCAGAGGAGATCGAGGTGGAGGTGCCCGTGGTGGACAGGCGGAGTTTGAGAAGAAAGGCCAAGGGGCACAAAGGGCCTGGTAAGAAGAAAGCCAAGCTGACCTAAGTGAAGGCGTGCAGAGCATGAAGCCTCTTCCTTGTAACATAGTGGTGGTTTTTAACTATGATCCTTAATAAATAGCATGGGGCACAGGACAAAAATTCCAGAATTTCAATTGGGACTTAGGATGCCGTTTTTCCCTCCCCACTAGGACCCTAGGATTCACCATTCTTCTTAATTTTTCAGCTATTTTGTGTAAATACAATTTTTTATTTTTATTAACCATGTTTCAATTTTGGGAAACCAGATCATACTATTTTTTCTTTAGCAGTTGGAGACATCTGACCGTTAATATTTCAGAAAATATAAATTAAAAAACTGAAAGTAGTAGGCTTTTTATTACTTGTAAGGATCACAGAAATCTTTTATACTAAGGGTTTTAATAGTAAACTTGGTGAAGGTTCTAGAAGTTTTATCTCAAATATCAAAACTAATCACCATTTTTTAAAATGTAGGCATGCCTAAACAAAAATGTCAGTAAATTAGAATAAATATAACTTCAACTAAGTGAGAGCACAAATACAGAAATTTGTGGTCAAAGGTTTGTGAAGGTTTTGGCCTCTTAATTCTTAGTTGTGTAGAGGCAATTTCTTCCTTTGACTTCAGTGTCTGTGAAAAGGTACAAAATCTGTGTCCAGCTCACTCTTTGTAGCATCTGATGCCAACAGCACTGCTAGGGATTTCCTGTGGGCCTCTGGGCACTAGCGTAAGCCTTCGAAGTTCCACCTGGAGCGGGGACTGTGCTTTCCTCCTCACCCGTTAGCGTGTGTACTTCAGGAGCGTGAGAACCCTTCCTCTGGCGTCTCCTGACCCTGCCACTGCCTTTAGTCCAGAATCTTACTGACAACCCCCTCAGCCGCCATCCACTTCACTGGCCCGTGGACTGACTCCTGTCCAAAGACCTGCCTGGCAGCTTGGGCCCTTGGCATCCGTTTCTGGGCAGGTATGCGCTGCGCCCCAGCCTTGGGCCTTGGCGGCAGGAATAGAGCTGCCCTGGGAACTGCGGTTGTCCCTGGGGCCTTGCTCACTCTGGACCTGTTCTGTGACGACAGGTTAAAAGCCAGCCTGTGTGTGGACATGGTGTTGCCATAGCAAAGGCCTCTGCGTAGGAAAACAAAAGAAAAACCTCTTGGTTGTTAATTTTTGTATAGTAATTTATTGAAAAATGGATTGGTGGTTCTTAGACTCCAAAGAGAATCTTCAAACAATCCTACTCTTTGGAAGTATTCTGTTCTCTCAAATTTGCTCTTAAGTTGGAGAATGCTTTGAGACCTTTTCGGTTGTTCTTCAAACAGCTTGGTCCCTACATGAGGAAAACATGTTCTGCCTGGTCCCTGTCGGAGGCGCTGAGGATGAGTGCCGCAGGTTTATTCACCCTGCAGTCGGGGGATGCCATCAAATCTTATTTTGGGATGTTGGTATTTTAGAAAGATCTACTAAGTTGAATTGAAAATCTCTAAGCTAGCTCGCGAACCCTCCTATTTATGTAAAATTTTGAATACTTGTATCTCCTACATTTTCTTTAATTATTGGTCAGAGGTAAGCCAGATTATTTCACTGTAAATGGAAATTAAAGCACTTTGGCCATTTGTCTTCTCAACAAATACTAATTAAGTGAAAGAATAAGTATGACTAATACTAGCGTATCTATCAGACATTTAGGCTGTTTTATACATTTGTGAGAAACTTTTGTTAGTACCACAATTAGGGGAATGTTAAGATTTAGTAAATTCTTAACCTTTCCATTTTTAATTTCTTAAAATAGATTTAAAAACCTAACACTTAGGTATTTTACTTTTTTACTTGGATTGTTTATTGTTGTCTTTAAAATATTTTCTTTAAAAAGGTGTAGTTTAAGAAGATAGAGCTCTGACAACTCTTGATGTGAGTGGTCACTGACTTGACAAAAAAGTTTATTCATATATGATCACTGGGGACTAACAGGATAAGCTTGGTAAACTGGGTTTATTCTTAAACACTAAGTGCATTTTAAGCAATTTCAAAACTTTTCAGCATACAAGAAAATTTTGTTACATATTCTGACAGAAAATGTTATTTTGGGAATTATAGATGGTAGATAAGGAAAAGTTAGGTCATGTGAAAAAACCTAACTTCCATGTTCAGTAAATGAGTTCTATACCCAGTGAGTATAGAATTTATAACAAAACTTATCCTCCATAAGGAATCTAAATAAAACTTAATCAGATACTTGTCATTTTTGCAAGGCGTTAGAAAAACTTTCAAAATTAGAAGACTGAAATCTGATTTCACCCAGCTCATCTAGTCGTTGTGTCCAGTCACATTGTATAGTCCTTTGTGAACTGCTTTTTTGCTTAGAAGTCTTACTTGTGGAGAAGGGAGTTCAGTTTGTGTAAATACTTATATATTTCCTTGTGTAATATAAAGCAGTAATTAGCAAAATGTTACTTCTACTTTCAAGTTTAAATTATTCAATTGCTAGACATCACAGAAATATATTTAAGACTTTATTATAAATCTCCTCTATAACTTGTAAAGGTGAGAGGGTCTCTTATGATTTTTTATAAAATCAAATAGCGTGACAGAATGTCCGTCTTCTGCTACTTAAAATGTGTGTATGTTCACGGTGTTCCCATTCAGTGCAGAGAATTATCATGGCAAGGATAACAATTACTAGTGACTAATGGTTCACTTTTAACTGACCACCAGAACGTTACCTAAAACGGTTCAGTGACTTTAGAAAATATCTTGAAGGTTTACGATTGCGTCAAATTGAGCCTTTACCTGGGACCTAAATCATCCGCTCTTAAGTTCTGCTTCACCCTTAGGGATTACCTTCTAAGGTTTGGTCACACCAGCAAACTGAAACAGATCTTAATGTAAATAAAGAATTTATACTAACATTACTCATCTGTGCAACAGTATTTTAGAAATAAAGTTCTGCCCTGTATGTTCACTAGTAGCAATATGGTGTTTAGGGTGTTATCCAGTCTCTCACGGGCGTGACTAGTTACAAGTGTTACGCTTCTGTTTGCATACTTAATATCAAGCTTTCTTTGTACAAGATAGCTAATTTGCTTGGTTTTGGTTCTAAAAATAAGCAAACCTCAGTTCTGTAGTATCCACTGCTTTAGTTTTTCCTTTCACATTCCAAAACTTAAGTCATTCACACATTCTCCATTTCTCTTAGTAGCAGAATCATTTGTTAAAATCTAATTGTTAGCAAGGTTCAGCTTCTGTCATCCTGAAGTAGCTGTCATACTGGATAGTCATTCCCAAGGAACTAGCCTTTCTTTTCCTAAGTGTCTGTGTGTTCTAAAGCTTCTACTATGTTTATATACAACTTAGAAAAGATGTTACATTATTCAGAATAGCAAGTCTTACTGAAGTACTTATGTTTGTTTTCTTGATAGGTTTTTTTTTAAGTTTAAAAGTAGTAATTAAACCTATATTTTGTGATTGTTTCCTGGTCTGTCTTTTGAAATTCTTTTCATTTTCTTTTCCCTAATTTCATTGATGAAGATGTGTTTAGATATTCAATTTGTTTAGACATTAAATGATTTTGTTAAAGGTACAATTATCACATTGGTTGTACTTTCAAGTACAATTCTGTTTATTAAAAAATAAATAGAATTTGAAACAATTACTGTGATTATAGATTCATGTAGTATCTAGACACCCTAAAGCTCAAAGCCACAAATAGATAATTCAGATCACAAAAGTGCTCTGACCAAGTTACAACCCTAAAACATGACCATTTTTGTATTATCTAAGCAACTGCAAATAAATTCCTTTTTAAGGGCATCACCGCAGGCTTTTTTAAAACTATTTTAGCTGGAGTTATTCAAACAAATTTTTACCATTCTAGAAATATAAATTACTACCCTAAGTTTAGAATATGGAAAATGCTAAAAGTATAAACATCCTGGTATATTTTTATTCATGTTTCAATGAAAAAATACAGTTCCAAGTAGGCATTTTATATATGAATGACAGGAAAAAATATTTAAAATACTAATTCACTGACTGACTGTATGAAGAAATTAAGGATTAATCACAGGTGAAAAGATTTGTCTAAGTTCTTCTGAACTCTTCCTATTTAGTGTAGTATGCCTTCTCTCAGATACTTTGCATGTAAGCACTTCATAAACTGAAACATGGCCGTGTGTTAGCGCTGCATTTCTCGTGAATGGTGAACAGTGAGGTGGAAACGACTTCAGGTAAGGTCTCACACGACAGTCTCATAGCCGAGGCCCCATATTCAAGTGTGCACTAACCTCTATGGTACAAGGTTTTCAGATGCACTGGCTTTTCCACTAATGACAAGTCTGCATTGCTGAGTACCCACTTATTAATGCAGATACTGATGAAGTAGGACATTTCTATCAGTTTTTTTTTTTTAAAGACTGGCACCTGAGCAACTGTTGCCAATCTTTTTTCCCCCCTGCCTTTTCTCCCTAAATCCCCCCAATACATAGTTGTATATTTTAGTTGTAGGCCCTTCTAGTTGTGATATGTGAGATGCCACCTCAGCATGGCCTAATGAGTGGTGCCATGTCCGTGCCCAGGATCTGAACCGGCGAAACTCGAGGCCACCCAAAGCTGAGTGTGTGAACTTAACCACTTGGCCACGGGGCCGGCCCCTATCACTGCTTTTTTAATCATTGAATTTTATGAACATATGAATGCTAAACAGACCCAAAAATAAAGACCAATTTGTAAAACTGGGCCATTTTACTGTTTTTTACAATAGAATAAATAGTTCTCTTGATGACTGCAGACGTGTAAGGCTGGTTGGCAGTATTCAGAAACATCACAGTAATGGTGGTTTTCCTGATTGATTGGTATGTAGTCTTCAATAATCATTAAGGAGCTACTTGTGGGAAACTGCTGTCAAACCAGTAAGACTGCATTTATGCATCCATCATTTTCAGGATTGTTGGTAACCTGGGCATATTTTCCTAAGGAAAACAAAACAGAAAAAGGATGGATGTTAGCCAGTAGAAATTAACTTTAGAGTATACCTTTTGCCCAAAATATTTTTTTTTAAGATTTTATTTTTTCCTTTTTCTCCCCAAAGCCCCCCAGTACACAGTTGTATATTCTTTGCTGTGGGTCCTTCTAGTTTTGGCATATGGGATGCTGCCTCAGAGTGGTTTGATGAGCGGTGCCATGTCCGCGCCCAGGATTCGAACCAATGAAACACTGGGCTGCCTGCAGTGGAGCACACGAACTTAACCACTTGGCCACAGGACCAGCCCCTGCCCAAAATATTTCTGATTACCACTTTTAAGAAAGAAGAAAATGAATGATAGTAGGATAAATGAGACTTTATAAAATTAAATCACTCAAGACTAAGCTTGAGTTTTGAATACAATTTTTATATAAATACTGTTTTACAAATGGTGGTCAGCTCCATTCTGTTCATATGCTGTATTAACAAGCCGTAGTGGATTGACCTGAGCATTGCTACTTTTCCACGTAATTCTTATGCGAAAATGCTTCAAGTTTAAAAAAAAAGTTTCAAATCAGTTTAACAACCTATTTTAAAATTTAGGTCAGCCAGCGTGAAGTATGGGCCAGTGCCTCATATGAAGACTCACTAAGTTATACGGTATATTTGTTCCTTTCAAAGAACATTAAAGTTTAGAAATATCTGGGGACTAAAAGTAGAAAACTAAGAAAGTGAGGAAAAAATGTTAAACTGCCACATGACACACATCACTTTTTAATTAATAATGAAATAGTGTGGCCATGTGCTTGATGTATGCCTCCCTTCCCCGGCTCGTGGTTAATTTATTGTGTTTTCTTCCAATATTTTTTAGTTATAATCCTAACTTTGCATCTGCTTCCCTCATAGTGTCTTTTTAAATAAACAGCATCAAAATAAATCTGGCAATGTAGTACACCTTACGTAACTGAAACCAATGAGCTAAATTAAAAAGAATTGCATTCCCAAATACTTTTTCTACAAAAAGTCTTCTTCCTAAAGATTTAAATCAAGTTTAACTTATCTAGCTCTTTGGCATTAAAATTTGCTGTGTACTTTGTCAGCTTGAAAATTTCTATTTTAGGACTCTAACAGCAGCAGCCCCACATTAAAAAACGAACTTACCCCAGATGACCTTGCCTCCTTGTGTCACAAGGCCTAGCTCGCTCACGTTCACCTCGATGACAGTACCTTTGGTGATAACACCCAAAGTGGTATATAGCGGGGAGGAGGGATTCTTCTTCACGCCCAGGATGGGCAGGCAAAAGGTGGCCTTCAGTTCAGGGTGGGTTACATGGGCCTTCTTGAAACGTAAGCCCTGGCAAGTCAAACACAAGTCCAAAACACAAAACGTTAACAATGAGGAATGATCCTTGTTGCTTTCCTTTTCCAGTCATCTCCCAAAAAAAAAAGGACTGAACAGAGTAAAATCTGAAAGCATCAAAATAAAATTAATCCTACAGACTAAAAACCTGACAGTTAAGGGATAAATGTGTGCTCCTGAGAAGTGCTTACCGTGGGACAGCTCCCTAGCGCCCTCCTCAGCTTTCCCTCGGTGGGCTGTCTACACTGAGGATGCGCTACACACACCAGGCGTTACGCCACAGCTCGTTTAAACAGGATACCCCACAACCCCTACTGCTGTTCAAATGAGAAAACAAAGATGAGCAGGTTAAATGACTTACTCCCAGGTTAACTGGCGTGTAGACAGAATCAAACTGAACTGTCCTGATTTCAAGTCCTCCTGCTCAGCTCCCTCCCATGGGGAACAAGGGGTGGGCTGTCAGCTTTCTCTGTGCTGACGGTAATACCGCTCAAAGACTGCAGAGAGCCCAGCACCTGGGCACCTACACATGGTCTTTCGGGGGGTAGCACTCTGGAAGCCACAAGACTGCCGTCTCTAAAATTTGATTTTTGCCTGTATGGGAGTAGGGGACAAATAATACTAAGTCAAGTTCTTAGTAATGGACTCATTAATCAAGCTTGTTAGAAACTTATACCATTCAGAATGCCATGTGATTAATTCAGAATAAGAACTATATCTGCCAAGCTACAGAAAGCCTACAACAGCCTGGCTAGTATATTCTCTCCCTGTAGAGCTGGTAAGGTCAGTATTTAGAAGACTATGAATATGAAATCAAAACAAAGGGAGTCTGTGATGTAATCCAGGAGTGGGTGAGCATTTCCTGTAAGTGACCAGACAGTGAACATGTTAGGCTCTGCAGGCCGTAAGGTCTCTGTTGCAACTACTCAAACTCCACGGGAAGAAAACAGCTGTGGTCAACACATAAACGAAGGGGCATGGCTGTGTTCCAACAGAACTCTATTTACAGAAACAGGCTGTTTGACAACGCTTTAATCCATTAAAGGTTATTCAGGCTGAGAGCTAGAGTGACACTGCCAACTTCCCTCCCTCTGATTCTCCAAGCAGGCTGGATATCCAGCTGGGAGAATAATTCAGTCTGTTTAAAGGGACTTTGCAAAAATATATCTTCAATTATATGGGGGTGGAGACTGGTTTTGACTATCACTGCTGTCAACAAAAATTAAAGTCCCACCTTTTATATTCTCTTTTTTTCAATGACTGCATACTGAATGTTTTCAAAAGCATTAAGATACTTCTCTTACTAAACTGGAAGTGACTCTTGAAAAACAGTCCTACTCAAGTTTTCTAACTGTTCTCAAAGACAACAAGTGTCAGGCATACAGTAGACCACTTGCTGAATGAGAAAAATGACTGTGAAAAATGAAGATTCTAATAGGTCATGTTTAAAAGTGAGGATTCACTGACAATGTCTCTAATGGAAATTCTTTTTCATCTCAAGTCTCTTAAAGAAGCTGAAGACAAGATTCTTGATGATAGTGCTAAGCCATCACTATCAATAATTTAAAATAATAAAAATAGCCTAAAAATGTCTTTCAGCTTGTTTTTTGTATCAATTTTAGGAATTTCAGGAAATTGTAACGTACTTTTTTCAGTTTAACACAGGAACTAATATTTAAGCCACTGTACTCTTGCAAGAGACTTACCATTGGCCTAATGAATCTTTCATATTTCGGTGGTTTTCGAGTAAACCCATCTCCAACAAAGCAGACTTTAGTAACCATCCTCTTCCAGGCTTTCTTCTTTCTCTTTCCTGTTCGAATAACTTTTAATACTTCTGTTTCTCCCTGAGCACGAACTTTCGGCAGAGGGACTTCCCATTTTCCCTAAAAACAGACCACAGTTGTATTTGCATTGTGAGTAAAAGACAATGAGAATAAAAAGTCAAATACGTTTTAGTTGCACAAAGTAGGAGATTCACTTTTTTCCTTAACCAACAGGATGTGGGTTTCACTGTTGTCTAGAGGTCTGCACTGTCCTCACACGCCCTAAATTAACTGGAACTAGTAAAGCTCACATTCCATGGGTACGTTAAATAAAATGGTGCGCTTAAGCTAAAGATGTTAATGCTTCGTTATGGACGAAAAATACCACCTGCAATAAGGCAGTGACTTCTCTCAGTGGTGTGTATGCTTATTAAATAGTTAATAGTGTCAAACTGGAAGACTGTCGCCACCTCTTAATATATCTTCGTATTTCTACAATCCTTGAATGGATCTTTAGATTACATTACTAGTAAGACAAGATCATCACCAGATACTCTGTACCTCCCTAGAATGCAAATTCTGTGAAAAACCTGAAGCGGTGCAAGGCAGTACAAAGAATTCTGGACTTATCACTAAGACACAGGTTCTAGAAGCAACTCCACTATTTCAGATATGTGCCCATGAAGAATGATTCACAACCTCCTGGACGCCAGTCTTCCCATCTATAAAATGAGGAGGGGTGAAGTGGATCATCTCTCAAGTTTCTTTTGGTGCTAAAGTTCTACCATTCTAATTTTGAATAATTACACACCAAAAAACCAGCAGTAAGATTTTTTGAATCAAATTCGGAGACTGTAAGCTCTTTAAATACAGACACCACATAGTCTGCTGCCACCCACAGGTGTTTAAAAATAGTATCTATGCCTTTTCCTCTCTGTTTTTAGCAGAATTTAACAATTTGACACCAAGCGAAATCCAGAAATACTGAAAGACACCCTGCGGAGTATGTACTTCAGTCAGCTCATTTACGGTGTTCTCCACTTCCACTTTTTTACAGTTTTGACACTGTTGGGCAGTAAAAACAAGCAGCAGTCGTATCTCGCTCCACAACAGCAGAGCATTAGGAGTCGTCAAGCATAGGAAGCCGTTAAAATGCTGAATTTGAGATTCACTGATTACTGACTTTTTGTTTTTAAGTAATTCTTTTAAAAACTAAAGATTATGGTATTCTAATAAATTTTTAAAAACCTGTTAAATGCTAAAATGTTCTGGTGATAATAAAGCAAGTTTTTTATTATTTAAACATTTTATGCAAAATGAAATTTACAAAGACTCCAATATCTAAATAATGGGGATAGCAGTTGGACTTCATGTTTCCAATTACACTGAAGAAACAAACTAAGAACCTCAAATTTGAATTTAAGTAATTCTCTTGAACAAAAAAGAAATAAAGACTTAGATTTCCAGTGCTTACCGCTTTCTCTTTTCGTTTCTGTTTAATCATATTGGAAAGCACTTTAGCTCGGGACTGCCCCTCTCGGTCCAGCAGGTATGCAGGTACTGCTCCTTGTGGAGTCTTTTCATCATTCTTTTGTTTGGTGTTTCTCTTTTCATGCATCTTGATACTACCAAAAAGAAAAAAGATTCAAGGTTATTTGTGTGTGGGGGTGTGGGGTGGTGTGTGTATGTGGAAGCTTGGCCCTGAGCTAACATCTGTGCCCATCTTCTATTTGATGTGGGATACCGCCACAGTATGGCTTAACGAGCAGTGCTGGGTCCGCGCCTGGGATCCAAACCCGTGAACCCTCGGCCACTGAAGCTGAGTGCGCAAACTTAACTACTATGCCACTGGGCCGGCCCCAAAGATTATTAGTTTTAATAGCTCTTACTCAAAATATGTTAACTTGTTACAAGTAAATGATCACTTACGTCTTTTTCATTTGGATTTTCTCAGCATGGCGCTGTTTATGGTAGAGCTTAGCTTTCAGACCAATCATCTTTTTTGCCTTCTTGGAACGTTCATGAGCTTCTCGACCTTCCTTCTTTCTCTTTTTCTCATGGTAATCCAAACGATATCCATAGCGCTTACGGTGTAACTCAATATATTCGTTTTGTGGCTATAACAATACAAGAAATGCTACCTTAATTGTAAAAAATGACAATTATTCTAAAATACTTTCTTTTGACCAGCATATGAAGTATAGAAGGCCCTATGTCATCCAAACGTTCACTTGCTTAAATAACTCTTGCACTAGTAAACCTATTCACATGATGTAAGCTAAACAAATTTTGATCCTGGATGATATGAAGTATTGGGACTTACAGCTGTAATCATCTCAGTGAAAGTTACTGTTCACTGGAGGGAACTGTCCAAAATCCACTGGACCACAAAAAGGATGACCTGATCCCATGTTCTCTCTCTTTTTTCTGAACATCAGTAATCTGGTTTTCAATAACATCATCATCATTATTAATACTTATTAAAAAAATTAAGTCAGTTTTACTTAGGTAAAATTTAAACACACTGAAAATATGCTCTTTAGGTGTGGGTGTACAGCTTTAAGTTTTGACAAACTATACAGTTCTGTAACCACCACATCAAGATGGAGAATATCCAGGAAGTACCCCTGTGTCACTTTGAAGGCAATCCTCTTTTCCACCTCCAATCTGATATTTATCCCTCCAGTTTTGCCTTGCCAGAATGACGCAAAAATGGAATCTACAGGATGTAGCCTTTTGCATGCAGCTTTTCACTTAGGATAAGGCCCTGGGGATTGCCCCACGCTGTGGCATCTATCAGTACTTCAATCCCTTTTATTGGCAAGTAGTCTTCCATTATATGGACATACCACCGTTTGTTTATCCACTGACCAGTTGATGGATATTTGCATCGTTTCTAGTTTTCAGTGAATCAACATTTGCACAGAAGTCTTTGTGGAGACATAAGCCACACTGTTTTCCAAAGTGCCTGTACTATTTTGCATTTCACCAGCAATATATGGGATCCCCTTTTGCTTTTTAAGTGCCTATTTTACATGCCAATTTTATTTATCTTAAACACGTGGCCCCAGTCCATTTGCATTTTAACACTGCAAAAAAGAAAACAACGATGCAGCAAAGCCAACTCCGGCACGGAGAATAATGCTAAGTAACGATCAACAAGGTACTACCTATCAGGTGTATTGTCAACTGCTAGCACATAAACTCTGCAGCAACCCTGAGCGCGGTATGGAACGCGATTTCGCAGACAGAGATTAGAGAGGCAGGAGGGAGAGAGGGCATCCGGCAGGCAGATGCGGGCTGTAGACCCGGCTCCGCAACTCCCCCGCTGCCGGCCCGTGGGAGGCAGGCCACCCGTCCCCGCGGCACGGCTCAGCGCTGGGCTCCGGGGACCGCACGCGAGCGGCCAAGCCAGGCACTTTCCGGGGAGACCTGTCTCGCTCCAAGGGCTGTGCTCTGGCAAACACCCACTCGCTGTCCCCACAGTGAGCTGCTTTCTCTCCGCGGAGCCCACGGCGTCCCTGCCGCGGGACCTCACTTCCGCCCACCAGCCCTCACCCTCACCGTCACCCTCGCCCCGGGCCCAGGCTCCCGGGGGCCCCAACTCAGACGCCCCGCGTCGCGAGCACCCCAGGGGACCAGCTCACCATCGTGCCGGCCGCCGAGCCGCCACGCGCAGCCGCCGGGGCGCAAAGAAGCTCTCAACTTTCGGGTCTTGGAGACCCACGAGCCGACTCCACGCACCCAGCGACAGGAAAGGGACACTTCGAAAACGACGGAGTCCACAGAAAGCGCCACACACCCGTTCCGGGCCTCCGTCTTCTGCCTATAGCGGGAAGGCCGGAAGTTGCCGGCGGGCGGCGTTGCGTGACGCACCGCCGGAAGTGGGCAGGGCGGCGGGAGGCGGGGCAGAGCGACAGAGAGCACTTGTCCTTCTGGCGGGACCCGCGCGCTCGTGCAGGTGGCGTGTGGCGGCCTGAGGCCTTTGCAGAGCCCGGCGCGGCTCGCCTTCCCCCTCTCCACAGCCGGGCGGGGAGAGGCCGGCCCCAGGCTGCAACCGAGCGCCAGGTGGGTACCGGCCCGCGCCCGCCGCCCCTGCCCGCAGCCAGTCCCGGCGGGTGATGGACGCCTCCGCCCCGGTGTCCCCCCGCGCGGGCGCCTCTGCCCTCCGGCGGGAGCGCCTGGGCTGCGCGTCTGTCGCTGTGTGGGGCGCGCGGCGGAGAAGGATGCGGAGGCCTGAGAGCTCTCGGTACCGGAGAGGGAGGCTCCCGGGCCTCGGCCGCCGGTGGAAGGGAAGACCGCGCTCTGGTTTCTGGACCAGATCTGAAGTCCCTGACGCCCTCCGGTGTCCTGGGCAGAGTGCTGGGTGCACTGGCGTGTAGTGGTCCTCTGGTGCCACCAAGGAAGAGGTCACTCCGAGACAGCACGTCTAATTGAGAGAGCTGTCAGGTTTCCCCTTTTGCTGCCAGTCACAGGAGTTCCCTTAGCTGCCCCACGGGTTGGTGCCTGGTTTAGTTATCATGGGAGCCAAAGTAACCGCGCGAAAGCCGGGATGTTCATCCCCCTAGGTCTTAGCGCTTAGATTGGACACAGCTTTTTAAGGCTCCATCTTCTAATGAGATCTGTCATTTTGTTTAAAACCTGAACTGATTCTTACTAGCATTTGTATATTTTCAGATACAATAAGTCAGGTAATCTCTCCTCCTGGAATACACTTCCCCTCGTATTGCCTCCCTCACACACTTCGGGTCTTTGCTTAAGTGTCGCTGTTTTATTGAGGCCTTCGGTGACCTCCTGTCTTGCCATTACAACTGCCCCAATTCCCCTTCCTGCTTAACAAACACCAACCGCAAACACAGACTATTTTAACTTGATGCTTTAGAATCTAATTTCCTACATTACTTGGTCCTCAGTGACATCATCTTCAGTTCTGCTTGCATACTCATGTATTTTGTGATCGTCCTTTAGTGTCCCATGATTCCTGTTTTTGTGTAGTAAGCCTTACAGGCATGATAGTCCACTGATTTTTTAAAAATAATTTGTGGATTCTTTTTGTTTATTGGTTGTATGACTTGTTGCCAATAATGTAGAATGGATATTTACCCGTATTTTCTCATTACTGCCCTTCTTATACAAATCAGGTGTTAGAACTTGCAGTGAGCGCTTGTGTGTTCTCCAGGACCTGAGGAGTTCTGGGCCTTATAGAATAACCCACTTGGTAGCACCAGCATGAAATCATTTTCGTTAAAGATCATTGACCCATGAGGAAAAAGAACGTCAGTGGAGAGCCATAAATGACTTTATGAGTCAAAAAAAAAAAAAAATGTTTGAGGCATTGTGTTAGGCACTGCTGACAGAGGAGCCTTCCTTTTAGGGAGCTCACAGTAGTGGAGAGAACTTGTTACCATAGTTGTCATGAGTACATAGAAGTTCCAAGTGTTACGAAAACACAGAAAAGGTAGTATTAAAATTTTCTAGGAAGTTAGGAAAGGCTTCGAAGCTGGGGCTTGAAGACTGAGTAGAAATGGGCCAGGTGTGGAGCTGTGGGGATTCTAGGACTGTTCAGGCAGTGGCAGCATTACACGCAAAGGTGTGAAGGTGTCAGAGCGTCGTGTGTCTGGGGAATTTTGGTTAGAGTTCCCCCGTGTAGAGTAGGGAATAGGAGAGTATGAGGCTGTGAATGTCCCCTAGTTGGGGACAGATTTGTTGTATTAAGAACCTATAAAGGTTTTTAAGTAAGGAAGTGACAAAATGAGGTGGTTTATTTGAAGGCTATGTGTAAAGAATGGATTAGAGCAGCATTTCCCACTCGAGTGATTTGAGTACTACCTTTTAAGACCGGTCATATCTAAATGTCATCCGTGTTATTATTTACTTAATATTTTTCCTTAAATTAGTTCACATTTTATGTAAATAAATTTAATTTCTTCTTAAGCAACTCTATCTACAAAATCTCAGATTTTGTCAGCTGTTTTTTCTAGTATTTAGTAAACAGTTTTTTTGTTTATAAACTATAATAATCATGGGCATTCACTTTGGGAAACATGGTGTTGAAATAAGTTTTCAAAACTTTTGGTGTATATGAACCCTTCACACTCTTTAAAATGATTCAGAACTCCAAAGAATTTTGTTTATGTGGGTTATAATTGATACTCAAATAGTAGAAATTAAAGCAAAACTTTAAAATATTTTAGTAATTCATTTAGAAATAATAAATTCACTAAATATTAATGTAAGTAATACAGCGTTATGGAAAATACCTATATTTTTCCAAAGCAAAAATAATTTTCAAGAGTGTTTTACGATTTTGCAAGTCTCTGTAATGTCTGGCTTAATAGAAAACAGCTGGTATTTTATATCTGCTTCTCTATTTAATATGTTACTTTATAAATATTTATTTTTGGCTGAAGTGTATGAAGAAAATCCAGCCTCAAACATATATGTGTTTGGGAAAGGGGAGACTATTAATAGTCTTTTCAGAAAATTGTGGACCATCTTAGATACTATACCAGGCTTTGACAAGTGGTAGTTTCTTAAAGGTGAGTTGCAATGTGGAATCAAACCATATTAGTGAGCTTTTTGTATTCCATTATGTTCGTTGTTCTATTTTAGAATGGATCTATGGATCTAATGTGCATGATTTTGCAGACATCCTGAACATTGGCATTGGAAATGAAGAAGAGGGAGTGGATTCAAGATAAATATTTAGGAAATAAAATCTAAAGGATTTGGTGACTTCCTAAATGAGGGTGGTGAATGTTTTTGTCTCAAGATACAGAAATGAGCAGATTTAGGAGGAAAAATAATGAGTTTTGACATGGCTTCTTACATAACATGGTGCACAGTGGTTTACCCTTACCTGTTTACATGTCTCCCTGCCTCCCAATCTCAGGTGCTTGCACGCATTTCTCATGGCTTTGATGGTGTACTTGAAACATAGTGAATATTTAGTAAATGTTTTTAAACTAAAGATGCTTAGTTTCTATAATCATAGAAGAAGATTTGCTTTTGTGTATTTTCTACATGATTTTATTTTTACATATTTATTGTAGAAAAGTCAGAATATATAGATAAAGCAAAAAGTGATACTACTGGTGAGAAACGACCAAGTTAACATGTAGATGCTTACCTTTCTATACTTAATCCTATAAATTTACATACAAATGCATTTGGTTGTTATATTTTTGTAATTTCAATAAATCTTTTTCTATAATATCTTCATAGCTTACCTGAAGAATTAAAGTGTGTTGAGAAAATAAGGGACATTTTAAGCTTGAGAACACTATTTCTCATGTTTAATCACAATTATTATTTTCTGAATGGTGAGTTAAATTTTTGATAGCTAAAAGTATTGTTCCTACTTTTTAACAGTAATGCAATTTTACCACATGTATTACACATGCCTTACTTACATATGTCTTACTGACATGTAATACATAAACTTAGTTGTAAAATTTTGTATTTTTCTTTTTTAGAGAATAACAGTTTGGAGGGCCAAGATGCTGTCCAGCTCAAGGATATTTGCAGTGAATCATAAGAAAATATCCAGCTTGAACATTAATGTAAGCTTTTCTTGTAAAATCAAATGTGCTTCAACAATTTTAGTTACTTTACTTCTCAAAAGGCCGAGTATGCCTCGTGTGCTAGTGCTAGTATCTTTATTGTCAGCAGTTTTTTAACAGGGAATATGGGAGACGGGCTCTTGTAACCAAGAAGAAGCATGCCTTATCTTGAGTCTGTAAATTCATTTTGCTACTTTCAAATCACCTGTGCAGCATTTTGAAGAACATCTATTTCTCTATTCCATTTTGAGGCCGTTAGTGGCCCAAGGAGTTACATAGTTTTCCTTCAGTGTTTTCATTGCTGACGCTTTCAGACTACACACCCTGTGACAGGTAGATACTATTTTACCCTCGTCATTATGGAGTGGAAACATTTTCTTAGGATAATAGTGTTTTATTGCTGGAAACTTCGTAACTAATGTAGAAATAACATGGAAGGCACAGGCATGAATTCTCTGATATCATAAAAGGCAGATTGTGGCAGCCCAGAATCATTCCATGCACTAACTAACTGTTGCACATATACTGGCAGCCATTAAACATGTATCTAGCGGTCTGGGGATAAATTGGGATGGAGAATATTCAACCTCTATATGGGAACAGTAGGAGAAGATACCGGGGGATCTTTTAAACTGCCAGTCCCTGGTTCGCCTAACTTCTCCCCCCACAAATGTTTTTAAAAAGCTTTCCAGGTGATTCTAATGTGTAGCCATTGTTATAAATCTTGAAAACAGCTAATGGTTTTGGAGTTCATGACCCCCACCAGCTGTTAGCAGCAATGGAGGAGAACCAAGGAGCATCCAAGACAAGAGACGATATTTAACCTGTCTTACTCTGGAAAATTTAGGGTCGTGGTTCTCAACGGTAGCTGTCAGAATCACCTGCAGCGCTTGTTAAAAAACAGATTGTTGTACCCCATCCCCGAGTTTCTGGTCCTCTTGTCTGGGGGAGCCTGAGAGTCTGTCTTTCAGGCGCGTTCTCCGGGAAACGTATGCTTTGGGGCTGGGGGAACTGTCATCTCAGGGCAGCTCAGAATAGCAGATCAGTATTCATCTTATCCTTCCCTGTAGCATAATTTGGGGGTGTCACTTTCTAAAAGAGTTGGACTTAATAAATTGGGACTACTTTAAGGAGATTCAAAGTATTTTATCCTCTGACAAAGCATAGTTATGATGTTAAAACTACTGTAATAAGTCATGCTAAAATAAAATTAATGTTAAATTTCTTTTTCTCCTCATTAGAATGTGTGTTGCTCTAAAATAAGAGCAAGTTTAAAAAGATTAAAGCCACATGTGCCTCTTGGAAGAAATTACAGTTCCCTTCCAGGTACAAATCTTAGCTTTTTCTGATTTTACTTAAACTGCTTGCTTGCTTTTTCCATCTTCCTCCCTCATCCGCCTCTCCCCCATCCCTTTCTCCCTCACCCACCTTCTCCCACTTGCCCTGCCTTTCTCTCCTCACCTCTTCCCTCCCTCTTCCCCCCCATTCCTCATCTCTCTCGCTCCCGCTCGCGCTCTCTCTCTCTCTCTTTCTCTCTCTCTCTCTCTCTCTCTCTCTCTCTCTCTCTCTCTCTCTCTCTC